>NW_021963291.1:0-124129 GCF_901765095.1 Microcaecilia unicolor | reverse complement strand
ATTTCTCTATAAGATAGTACTCTGGTTAGTTTTTGAGATTTATTGTATAATTTCTACCAGGGAAATCATTGGGAATTAAATTTGGGAGGCTGTAAATTGATGATGACAGAGAAGCGGGACCGTATTTGCAGCTCAGAAGAGAATTCTATTCATGTTTCTCAATTCCTATCTCTAATTCAGGTCTATTTATGCTCTCCTCAAATATATAGGGGATAATTTAATAAAGCTTTTTCTGTGTGTAAAGTATGTTTTACATGCAGAAATTGGCTCTAAGGGAATATGGGCTAGGTGTATTTTTTAAATAGGCTTACATTTTATAGAATAGGCTTAAATTTCCATGTGGTATATAGAATAATTAACTATCTAACCATAGGGGTTACGTTCAAAAACCAGAGTCTATTTAAACATCTAGATACTAAAGACTCCAGAGCTATGAAAAAGCTTATTTTATTAACAAAATATCAATCATTCACACATCACAATATTTCACAATACAATGTTACCACTCATTCACCTTAACATGTGTCAACCAATTATCAAAATTCGGAAAAAACATATATAGCTGTGTCAATCGATCTTTACATATTACTATTCTTCTTCGATGCTTATATATAGTCCTTTAGAACAATGTACAGCTTATGCATTTGATATTATGAATTCATCTTCAACTCTGGTTCTATAAAGTAGAACCTGCACGTAATTAGTGCTGAATGTCCTGCACTAAAACAGTTTTAGAACCATATTGCACCGTAATAGTATGCTCAGTCCATAAAAGTTCATAACTATTTTCTTGCTTACTAGCAACAAATGTTAAGAATATTAAGACACTCCAAAATTGAAATGGCAGAAGACATGTAAGCGTGCTTGAAATTTTCACATCGCTGGTTCCCCGATGCTGATCGGCATTTCGTCTCCTTCTTCAGGAGGAACCAAAACTGTAACAATATTACAGCACATCATCCATTGTTCACTTCATGCAAAATGTATGAATTTTTTACATGCATTATCATATTGAAATGTACTTACTAATAATCTAACACTTGGCTGCTCACCAGCGTGGCGGTCGGCAGTGCTTCCGTACAGGAATCACATCTCCGGAAGTTGCTATACGCATGGCGAAAAGGCGCATGAATTAAATACCCAGCACATCAGAACGTAACTCGCGTCCTGACAAACGTCACACCCATTCGACCTCCAAATTAAGGCCACGTGGTGTTACTGTGTCCCATGTATAAATGTAACGCTGCTCCAATGCAAGTAAGCGAGCGCTTATATCCCCGCTTCTATTACCAGGTAAAATCTGAGTTAATACTGCACATTGAAGCTGATCAATAGTGTGTTTATATTGCTGCCAATGAGACACCAGTGGGTTCTCCCTTTTACCCAACCCCTTCACTAGTGCATGTTGTATGCTGTTTCAAATAAAATTGTCTTGCACTGTGTGGGATATCGATAACATTGGTGTCAACAGAGTAGCAGCAATATACACACTTACCACACGGGGAATGTCTACCCGTGGTGTTATGATGTTTAGGGCGTTTAAGCAGCTCACCTACATTTGCCTGCCTTGTGTACGCTACCTTCGGGTGTTCCGTGAACTCAGGATGCACAGACAGAACATGCCAAAATTTGTGAATAATAGAAGAAATACCTCCTGCTCTATTTGAAAAAGGTATAACGCATGCCACTGTATTGCTAGAGGAGACCTGACCTGACTGAAATAGCCAAGGGCGATATGCATACAATGCTCTCTTGTATGCATTCCGTATGACCTGTTTAGGATAACTCCGCTCTATAAATCTATTGCTCATGTCTCGAGCTTGTACTTTAAATTCACCAACTGAGGAACATAGACGACGCAACCTCAAAAATTGGCTTACAGGAACACCTCTCTTCAGAGCCTTATGGTGAAAACTCTGATAATGGAGAAGGGTGTTCCTGTCTCTCGGCTTACGATAGATGGTGGTATTAAATCCTCCATCTTGTGACCTAATGATCTTAATGTCCAAAAATTCTAACTCATATGTAGCTATTCTAGAAGTAAACTTGATGTTAACATCAACTTGATTAAGAAATGCTATAAAGGCATTAAGAGTTCTAAGAGGACCTCGCCAAAACAAGATAACGTCGTCTATGTATCTCTTCCACATGACCACGTGATCGGCCCAACTAGAAGTATAGACATAAGTTTTCTCATATTGAGTCATGTATAGACATGCTACTGTCGCTCCTTCCCTGGCATGTCTATACATGACTCAATATGAGAAAACTTATGTCTATACTTCTAGTTGGGCCGATCACGTGGTCATGTGGAAGAGATACATAGACGACGTTATCTTGTTTTGGCGAGGTCCTCTTAGAACTCTTAATGCCTTTATAGCATTTCTTAATCAAGTTGATGTTAACATCAAGTTTACTTCTAGAATAGCTACATATGAGTTAGAATTTTTGGACATTAAGATCATTAGGTCACAAGATGGAGGATTTAATACCACCATCTATCGTAAGCCGAGAGACAGGAACACCCTTCTCCATTATCAGAGTTTTCACCATAAGGCTCTGAAGAGAGGTGTTCCTGTAAGCCAATTTTTGAGGTTGCGTCGTCTATGTTCCTCAGTTGGTGAATTTAAAGTACAAGCTCGAGACATGAGCAATAGATTTATAGAGCGGGGTTATCCTAAACAGGTCATACGGAATGCATACAAGAGAGCATTGTATGCATATCGCCCTTGGCTATTTCAGTCAGGTCAGGTCTCCTCTAGCAATACAGTGGCATGCGTTATACCTTTTTCAAATAGAGCAGGAGGTATTTCTTCTATTATTCACAAATTTTGGCATGTTCTGTCTGTGCATCCTGAGTTCACGGAACACCCGAAGGTAGCGTACACAAGGCAGGCAAATGTAGGTGAGCTGCTTAAACGCCCTAAACATCATAACACCACGGGTAGACATTCCCCGTGTGGTAAGTGTGTATATTGCTGCTACTCTGTTGACACCAATGTTATCGATATCCCACACAGTGCAAGACAATTTTATTTGAAACAGCATACAACATGCACTAGTGAAGGGGTTGGGTAAAAGGGAGAACCCACTGGTGTCTCATTGGCAGCAATATAAACACACTATTGATCAGCTTCAATGTGCAGTATTAACTCAGATTTTACCTGGTAATAGAAGCGGGGATATAAGCGCTCGCTTACTTGCATTGGAGCAGCGTTACATTTATACATGGGACACAGTAACACCACGTGGCCTTAATTTGGAGGTCGAATGGGTGTGACGTTTGTCAGGACGCGAGTTACGTTCTGATGTGCTGGGTATTTAATTCATGCGCCTTTTCGCCATGCGTATAGCAACTTCCGGAGATGTGATTCCTGTACAGAAGCACTGCCGACCGCCACGCTGGTGAGCAGCCAAGTGTTAGATTATTAGTAAGTACATTTCAATATGATAATGCATGTAAAAAATTCATACATTTTGCATGAAGTGAACAATGGATGATGTGCTGTAATATTGTTACAGTTTTGGTTCCTCCTGAAGAAGGAGACGAAATGCCGATCAGCATCGGGGAACCAGCGATGTGAAAATTTCAAGCACGCTTACATGTCTTCAGCCATTTCAATTTTGGAGTGTCTTAATATTCTTAACATTTGTTGCTAGTAAGCAAGAAAATAGTTATGAACTTTTATGGACTGAGCATACTATTACGGTGCAATATGGTTCTAAAACTGTTTTAGTGCAGGACATTCAGCACTAATTACGTGCAGGTTCTACTTTATAGAACCAGAGTTGAAGATGAATTCATAATATCAAATGCATAAGCTGTACATTGTTCTAAAGGACTATATATAAGCATCGAAGAAGAATAGTAATATGTAAAGATCGATTGACACAGCTATATATGTTTTTTCCGAATTTTGATAATTGGTTGACACATGTTAAGGTGAATGAGTGGTAACATTGTATTGTGAAATATTGTGATGTGTGAATGATTGATATTTTGTTAATAAAATAAGCTTTTTCATAGCTCTGGAGTCTTTAGTATCTAGAGGTATATAGAATAATGCCAAGCGCCTCTCCACATGGCCAAATAAAGTCATGATCTATAAAAATTATAAACAGTAGGGATACTCAGTAGAAGTCCAACTTACAAATGATAAGGAGGGTTATGAATTATTACCGGAGGAAAAAGCCTCAAGAAGCTCCCAGCTCTACATTAGCAACGGGAGCAGGACTGCTTCATCACAGGCACAAAAAACCTCCTGGTATTCTTTTGAACACTCCTTAGAAGTATAGTCATTAATTTCTCTTTAAGTATTTTTCTTCAAATATTTTCCAATTTTGCTAAAAAAACTGCTGTTCATTCCTGGATTTCATCCCGTGTTAACAATGTAAGACACTTTTACTTAGCTTTAGCTGAACGGTACCTCCTTTTCAAAATCCAAACCGTGACCAACGGTGGCAAGCGTTTCGTACCTCCTGCTTCAGGGTCTGCCGGTCGGAAAATCTGTACAAGAACAAGGAAAAAGGGATTAAGCGCAACAGTCAGCATAGCCTGCACTCGAAAAAACTCACAGAGACTCCTCACGTACAGCATGAACTTCTGTACACAACTTCACAGAGGAGGAGGACACTGAATCATAAAATGGCTGCCTCTTAAAAAACTGACGTCAGATGCTCTCTGGACCTGACAACCAATTGTAGTCATTTCCTTAAAGGGACATACACTCTGAAAAAGGACAATATCATGCTTCACCAAGAGGTGCTTATCAGCTTAAACTACTTTTAGAAGAATTGGCACCATTCCACCTGTGCATTTAAACCATTCAGAACCAGAGTGTTTAATCGGAAGATCCACTGCTGCTCCTTCTGAAGCAGTAAGCGTCTCCTATCACTTCCCAAATGGTTAGGAGATGTGGAGGGGCATAATCAAATGGGGGCGCCCATCTCTAAGGGTGCCCATCTCTAAGGATGGCCCTGTAAAGGGGCATCCCCAACCGTATTATCGAAACAAGATGGGCATCCATCTTTCATTTCGATAATACGGTCGGGGACGCCCAAATCTTGCCATTTAGGTCGACCTTAGAGATGGCCACCCTTAGAGATGGCTGAACTCGGTTTTCACCGATAATGGAAACCAAAGAAGTCCATCTGAAAAATGGCCAAATCTAAGCCATTTGGTCATGGGAGGAGCCAGCATTTGTAGTGAACTTGTCCCCCTCACATGCCAGGACATCAACCGGGCACCCTAGGGGGCACGGCAGTGGACTTCAGAAATTGCTCCCAGGTGCATAGCTCCCTTACTTGAGCTCCTCAAACCTCCCTCCCACGTCCGCCTGCCTACAGTACACTGCACCCACTACAACTGCTCCAGGGACCTGTATACTGCTGTGATGAACTTGAGTATGGCATTTGAGGCTGTTTTTTATGATGGAAGGGGGTTAGTGACCACTGGGGGAGTAAGGGGAGGTCATCCCCAATTCCCTCCGGTGGTCATCTGTTCAAGTCGGGCACCTTTTTGAGGCTTGGTCGCAAGAAAAAATGGACCAAGTAAAGTCGGCCAAATGCTCGTCAGGGATGGCCATCTTTTTTCCATTATCGGCCGAGGATGCCCATCTCCTAATCACGCCCCAGTCCCACCTTCGCTACCCTGCCGACACGCCCCGTGAACTTTGGTCGTCCCCGCGATGGAAAGTCTTCGAGGGTGTAAAAAAATCGGCTTTCGATTATGCTGATTTGGGCGGCCTTGCGAGAAGGACGCCCATCTCCCGATTTGTGTCAAAAGATGGACGCCCTTCTCTTTCGAAAATAAGCTTTGAAAATGAGACCCTATGGACTTTTCCTCCAGGAACGTGTCCAAACCCTTTTTTTTAAACCCAGATACACTAACCACTGTTACCACATCCTCCGGCAATGAGTTCCAGAGTATAACTATTCTTTGAATAAAAAAAAATATTTCCTCCTATTTGTTTTAAATCTATTTCCATGTAATTTCTTTGAGTGTCCTGTGGAGGGGCATTTTCAAAAGGTCGTCCAAGTATGAATTAGGACGCCCTAGCGAAGTCGTCCAAAATCATGTAGGTATAATCGAAAAATAATATGGACGTCCTTAGACATTCCATTATCTTTGGTTTCCATTAACGCCAAAAATCGAGGCCGCCCATCTCTAAGGTCGCCCATCTCTAAGGTCAACCTAAATGTTGAGATTTGGGCGTCCATGACCATATTATCGAAATGAAAGATGGACGCCCATCCTGTTTCAATAATATGGGTTTCCCCGCCCCTTCGTGACACCATCCTTACAGATGGGCACCCTTAGATATGGGCGTCCCCGTTCGATTATGCCCCTCTATGGAACTTTGTAAGTGAAAATGCTTTCAAAATATGCCTCCTTGTCTGTTATCAAGATGGACATGGAGGAAGCCACTGCTTGCCCTGGGATTAGGAGCATAGAATGTTGCTACTAATTGGATTTCTGCCAGGTACTTGTGACCTGAATCGGCCACTGCTGGAAGCAGGATACTGGAATAGATGGACCACTGGTCTGACCCAGTATAGCTATTCTTTTGTTCTTATGATAATGTTCTTTTCTTTGACACATCACACTTTTATTCATTGCCATACAATCTGCTCCTGCTGAAAAGGTACAAATATTTGTTATTTTTTATGAGACATTTTGATTGCTAGACACAAATGAATTGTGTGATGGCTGCACTGTGACTCTGTACATTTTCTAAATTTCAATGTGTGTCATTCAAATGTGCTTGATAAATATTCCATTTACATATCCATGGAAATGGACTTTCAGAGAGGCTTGTCTGGAGCTTTGACCATAAACAAAATAATAAAAGTATAAACAAATGTTAATGAACTAATCATAGATTTGGTAGTAATCTTTTTTCATACAATCTGCTTCTGCTGGGGTTTTCCCCCCCCCCCTTTTTGCATCTAGGATTCACTTCAAAATAAATTTGATCTTTTGAAAAAAATGGTGAATAGCAACTGCTATATGAGCAAATGTTTATGATACATGAGAAAAAACCATACTATTCTAAAACTCCTCAAAAACAATATTAGAAGGAGTTATAGTAGCACCAATGTCACTCCATATGCATGCATTTAAATCGCCCCCTGGAAAACTCAAAAGTGAAACATATTTATTATAACCAGAGGCAGGAATAAATCTCAGATGGATCAGCACTGTATGTGTTTCTGCAAATTCATTCCTATGGGACTTAACTGTGATATTTAAAAGGCTTGTTTCCACCTTGGAGAAAATAGGAAAACTAACTAGAACAAATCATTTTCTTTTATTCTGTGAGAAAACAGCAACCAAAAATGAATGAACCTTCTTTATTTTTAAAACCAGACTTAAACCTTTCTTTGGAAATGGCACTTTACAATAGCCAATGCTACTTTTCCAGCATAGGATCATGACTTTGGCAGATGACGTTTAATGTGAGCAAATGCAAAGTGATGCATGTGGGAAACAGGAACCCGAATTATAGCTACGTAATGCAAGGTTCTATTTTAGAAGTCACTGACCAAGAAAGGGATCTAGTCTTCGTCGATGATACGTTGAAACCCTCTGCTCCGTGAGCAGTGGCCGCTAAGAAAGCAAGTAGAATGTTAGGTATTATTAGGAAAGGAATGGAAAACAAAAATGAGGACCTTATAATGCCTTTGTATTGGTCCGTGGTGCGACCGCACCTCGAATATTGTGTTCATTTCTGGTCACTGCATCTCAAAAAAGATATAGTGGAATTAGAAAAGGTACAGAGAATGGTGACAAAAATGGGTTGGGGTCTTTCTCTCCATTGGGCTGTTGAGATAGTTTCATGCCCTCCAATCACTTTCAGATGGAAAATACAGCAAAAGGTTACACCACTGATTTTGGTCCCCTACTTTGCCCATCCAGTTCCTGACCAGGGTTGCACCTGCTTGGCTTCCTGCTTTTGCCATGTGACATACACCTTCACCATGTGGGTGGCCCCACATAGGGAGGGCATAACTTGCCATTTATCTAATCTGAGATAGATACCTCCACCAGGCAGGTGCAACCCTGGTCAGGAACTGGATGGGCAAAGTAGGGGACCAAAATCAGTGGTGTAACCTTTTGCTATATTGTCCATCTGAAAGTGATTGGAGGGCATGAAACTATCTCAACAGCCCAATGGAGAGAAAGACCCTAACCCAATTGGATAATATATAATATATAATATATGAATTGGGTCAGTCTCTTTCTCTGTCTCCCCCCTCTCTGGAGGCAAATGCCTGGTGGAGGTATCTATCTCATATTAGATAAATGGCAAGTTATGCCCTCCCTATGTGGGGCCACCCACGTGGTGAAGATGTATGTCACATGGCAAAAGCAGGAAGCTAAGCAGGTGCAACCATGGTCAGGAACTGGATGGGCAAAGCAGGGGACCAAAATCAGTGGTGTAACCTTTTGCTGTATTGTCCATGTGAAAGTGATTGGAGGGCATGAAACTATCTGAACAGCCCAATGGAGAGAAAGACCCCAACCCAACTGGATAATATATAATATATGAATGGGGTCAGTCTCTTTCTCTCTCTCCCCCTCTCTGGAGGCAAATGCCTGGTGGAGGTATCTATCTCAGATTAGATAAATGGCAAGTTATGCCCTCACTATGTGGGGCCACCAACATGGTGAAGGTTTATGTCACATGGCAAAAGCAGGAAGCTAAGCAGGTGCAACCCTGGTCAGGAACTGGATGGGCAAAGCAGGGGACCAAAATCAGTGGTGTAACCTTTTGCTGTATTGTCCATGTGAAAGTGATTGGAGGTCATGAAACTATCTCAACAGCCCAATAGAGAGAAAGACCCCAACCCAATTGGATAATATATAATATTTAATATATGAATGGGGTCAGTCTCTTTCTCTCTCTACCCCCTTCTGGAGGCAAATGCCTGGTGGAGGTATCTATCTCAGATTAGATAAATGGCAAGTTATGCCCTCCCTATGTGGGGCCATCCACGTGGTGAAGGTGTATGTCACATGGCAAAAGCAGGAAGCTAAGCAGGTGCAACCCTGGTCAGGAACTGGATGGGCAAAGCAGGGGACCAAAATCAGTGGTGTAACCTTTTGCTGTATTGTCCATGTGAAAGTGATTGGAGGGCATGAAACTATCTCAACAGCCCAATAGAGAGAAAGACCCCAACCCAATTGGATAATATATATTTAATATATGAATGGGGTCAGTCTCTTTCTCTCTCTCCCCCATCTCTGGAGGCAAATGCCTGGTGGAGGTATCTATCTCATATTAGATAAATGGCAAGTTATGCCCTGCCTATGTGGGGCCACCCACATGGTGAAGGTGTATGTCACATGGCAAAAGCAGGAAGCTAAGCAGGTGCAACCCTGGTCAGGAACTGGATGGGCAAAGTAGGGAACCAAAATCAGTGGTGTAACCTTTTGCTGCATTGTCCATGTGAAAGTGATTGGAGCGCATGAAACTATCTCAACAGCCCAATAGAGAGAAAGACCCCAACCCAATTGGATAATATATGAATGTGGTCAGTCTCTTTCTCTCTCTCCCCCCTCTCTGGAGGCAAATGCCTGGTGGATGTATCTATCTCAGATTAGATAAATGGCAAGTTATGCCCTCCCTATGTGGGGCCACCCACATGGTGAAGGTGTATGTCACATGGCAAAAGCAGGAAGCTAAGCAGGTGCAACCCTAGTCAGGAACTGGATGGGCAAAGTAGGGGACCAAAATCAGTGGTGTAACCTTTTGCTGTATTGTCCATGTGAAAGTGATTGGAGGGCATGAAACTATCTCAACAGCCCAATAGAGAGAAAGACCCCAACCCAATTGGATAATATATATATAATATATGAATGGGCTCAGTCTCTTTCTCTCTCTACCCCTTTCTGGAGGCAAATGCCTGGTGGAGGTGTGTATCCCAGATTAGATAAATGGCAAGTTATGCCCTCCCAATGTGGGGCCACCCACATGGTGAAGGTGTATGTCACATGGTAAAAGCAGGAAGCTAAGCAGGTGCAACTCTGGTCAGGAACTGGATGGGCAAAGTAGGGGACCAAAATCAGTGGTGTAACCTTTTGCTGTATTGTCCATGTGAAAGTGATTGGAGGGCATGAAACTATCTCAACAGCCCAATAGAGAGAAAGACCCCAACCCAATTGGATAATATATATATAATATATGAATGGGTTCAGTCTCTTTCTCTCTCTACCCCTTTCTGGAGGCAAATGCTTGGTGGAGGTGTGTATCCCAGATTAGATAAATGGCAAGTTATGCCCTCCCTATGTGGGGCCACCCACATGGTGAAGGTGTATGTCACATGGCAAAAGCAGGAAGCTAAGCAGGTGCAACCCTGGTCAGGAACTGGATGGGCAAAGTAGGGGACCAAAATCAGTGGTGTAACCTTTTGCTGTATTGTCCATGTGAAAGTGATTGGAGGGCATGAAAAGAAACCATCTCAACAGCCCAATGGAGACAAAGACCCCAACCCAACTGGATAATATACTGTATAATCTAATATAATAAAACGCACCGTGAACGTTCTGAAGACAACGTTCTGTGAAGCCGGAAGCCTGAAGCCCTGAAGCCTGAAGCCTTGAAGCCTTGAAGCCATCTGACGTCACTCCCAGGCTGAGGCTGAAGGGTTCGTGGATTCGTGGTGTGAAGCCTTCAAGCCAGCCAGCCGTCTCTGCCCCGCCCTCGCGACAAAACAAACAAATCCGGAAGCGAAACATCAGGGAAGGAGGCGGCGCTCCCGACGTCTAGCCTTCCCTTCGCTGTGTTCCGCCTTAAAAAGAAGGCGGAACACAGCGAAGGGAAAGCTAGACGTCGGGAGCGCCGCCTCCTTTCCTGACGCTTCGTTGCCGGAACCACGGAGGTAAATTGAAAAAGAAGAAAAAAAAAAACAAAACGATGCATGGATGCGAAGGGGGGGGGGGGGGGGGGGGAGAAGAGGGCGGGCCAGGCTGGGACATGGGAGAGAGAGTAGCATGGATGCGACGGTGGGGGCATGGAAGGGCGAGAGGGGACTTGCTGGAAAAGGATGAATGGAGGCGGCAGGGGACAGAGGAGCATGGATGGGTATGGATTGGGAGGGCAGGGCACAGGGAGAGAGGGGAATTACTGGAAATGGATGAAGGGAGGGGGCAGGGGACAGAGGAGCATGGATGGGCATGGATTGGGAGGGCAGGACTCAGGGAGAGAGGGAAATTGCTGGATAGGGAAAAATGGAGGGGCCAGGTGACAGATGAGCATGGATGGGCATGGATTGGAAGGGCAGGACTCAGGGAGAAGGGAATTGCTGGATAGGGATGAATGGAGGGGACAGATGGGCATGGATGGATATGGATTGCAGAGCAGGCCTCAGGCAGAGAGGGGAAATGCTGGATAGGGAAAAATGGAGGGGCCAGGTGACAGAGGAGCATGGATGGGCATGGATTGGAAGGGCAGGACTCAGGGAGAGGGGAATTGCTGGATAGGGATGAATGGAGGGGACAGATGGGCATGGATGGATATGGATTGCAGAGCAGGCCTCAGGCAGAGAGGGGAAATGCTGGATAGGGAAAAATGGAGGGGCCAGGTGACAGAGGAGCATGGATTGGAAGGGCAGGACTCAGGGAGAGGGGAATTGCTGGATAGGGATGAATGGAGGGGACAGATGGGCATGGATGGATATGGATTGCAGAGCAGGCCTCAGGCAGAGAGGGGAAATGCTGGATAGGGAAAAATGGAGGGGCCAGGTGACAGAGGAGCATGGATGGGCATGGATTGAAAGGGCAGGACTCAGGGAGAGGGGAATTGCTGGATAGGGATGAATGGAGGGGACAGATGGGCATGGATGGATATGCATTGCAGAGCAGGCCTCAGGCAGAGAGGGGAAATGCTGGATAGGGAAAAATGGAGGGGCCAGGTGACAGAGGAGCATGGATGGGCATGGATTGGAAGGGCAGGACTCAGGGAGAGGGGAATTGCTGGATAGGGATGAATGGAGGGGACAGATGGGCATGGATGGATATGGATTGCAGAGCAGGCCTCAGGCAGAGAGGGGAAATGCTGGATAGGGAAAAATGGAGGGGCCAGGTGACAGAGGAGCATGGAGGGGCATGGATTGGGAGGGCAGGGCTCAGGGACAGAGGGGAATTGCTGGAAAAGGATGAATGGAGGGGGCAGGGGACAGATGGCCACTTTCACTCTGACTCTCAAACACTCACTCTCACATACACTCTCCCAAACATACACACTCAGAGGAAAACCTTGCTAGCGCCCGTTTCATTTGTGTCAGAAACGGGCCTTTTTTACTAGTATATAATATATGAATGGGGTCAATCTTGCTATCCCCCCCCTCTGTGTTCCGTTATATATGTGTCACCCTAACCCTGTTGAATGTAGTCGTGCCAGGTAGGGGTACCTCTGAGAACACAGGGGGTGATACAAGTTCACTAACCTCGCTGTAGACCCTCAAAGGGTGTACAGGGAAAGAAAACTAAAATTGGATTCCACCTGAATTACTCAAACTCAAACTCAATTCTGATGTTACAATGCAATCAACATTTATTATATATATATCAGATACAATTTTAAACAGAATATTATACTAACAGTGAAATAATTTCTTTTTCTTTCTTTTATTACAGAAGCCTCTGGACACCACAAAAGGAACAGATCAGATAAGTATTCTTTTCGTTCTTTTCTTCTTTTATTTTCTAAACATTCAATGAATTTTTTAATAATTTCAAATTTTAAATCTTTAGTCAGTAAAAGAAAATGATACTTTGTGTGCAATTTTTTTTTTAATCTCTCTAGGAGCTCAGCACCGTGATCAACTCATGTAAGTATTTAAATTTATATTTGTGTAATATAGTCACCACACTGGTTGCACCGGCCGGTTGTCCTCAGGATCTGTCTTGCGTAGGGGCCCAAGATGAATGTTTTCAGATGTTTCAGGATCCCTTGTGACCGTCACCTACACCTCACACTTAACAAATCAAAAGGAAGGAAAACCCTATCTACCTATTAATCACCCCACCCCACTAATGACATTAATCCAAGCTTAAATTCTATACAATGGCCACCCCTAACTAACAAAATTAAAATAACAACACCCTCACTAAAACCCCCTAATCTTACTTAAATGATCCCTATACTAAAGAGCATTAACATATATACACCCCCTTTTTCACCATACACTTTGCACCCAAAATTCACAACACACCTCCAAAAATTCTCTCTCAAACCTCCAACCTCTCACAACACTCTGCTTATCCCCCAACTCCAAACCTTAACACCATCCAATCTTCACAAACTCAATCCCAAACCTCTATCTCAGCCACACCACCAAAAACACTTCCTCTCCTCACCTCAGTCAGCAATGCTCTGCCAACTGCCAGCCTGCCCGTTACCTGGGAGACGGACCCTTGGCTTGGGGTTCCGCAGCCCATCCAGCCAATCCTGAGTCCTGCTCAACATTCCGTATCCTTCTGCTGACCAGCGGAATGTTGAGCAGCACTACTCAAGCCCCATTTTAATTAAAGATTTCCCATAGGAATCTATGGGAAAAACTTTAATTAATATAAAACCCCTGAAAATTTTACTCAAATTACCCCAAATTTCCCATACTAATTAAACCTCCCATTCTCTATTAACCTATATCTTTAAAATTTAAAAATCCCAAAATTTAATATCCGCCCGGAAAAAAACTTCCTAAAATCCCGAAAAAATTCCCAAAAAATTTAAAACCCTCCTCAAAAATTCTAAAACCATCTCCCGGACATACCACGTCGAAATTTAAAAATTAACCCTTTCCTAACCCCATAAAATAGCACCCTTCCCAAAAGACCCCCTAAAAATATAAAAATTCAAAAACTAACTCACCCAAAAAATCCCCAAAAATCCCCCGACCCCAAAACTGAAAACAGAATTTAAAAAACTCAAAACCCTGATTTTTTAAAAATAAAAGTCCCTATTTCCACAATTTAAAAATTAACCAATTAAAATTTTGGGTTAAAAACCCCTTACCTGTTTTCCTGATTTTCCCCTAACGTTTCCGCTTCCCTCCGTTTCGGTCCTGGACGTCCCCCTACCGAAACGGAGCCAAAATAAAAAAACTTCCGAAGCCGGGCCAAAATTTAGGTCCCGGCTTCGGCCTACACGCGAAGACGCTCGTTCGCGATATGTGCATGAGGCGCGCCACCTCATGCACACGCCCGCACGTTTTCTCCTCTTCTCTTCGGCGCTCCTCTTCGCTTGGCGCCTAGCGCCAAAGCCAAAACCGGCCCCGAAACGGGGTGAAGAAACCTTCCCTCGTCCCGCTACACCCGGGGACGTGCCCAACCGTCCCCGGGCATCAAAAACATGGCGATGCTGCCTCAGCAGCGTCCCCCACGGCCCCCAAATCCCTGAATTAAAAAAAAAACCCTGCTCCTTACAGCCCCGCAATGGCCCCCAAGCTGCCACTGCACTCACCCTGGAGCAGCCCCCGGACTCCCGGAGCCCCCCAGGTAAGTATTTTTTTATTTTTTTATTTCTCTCTCTATATTACATTCGCCCATGCTTTAGAACGGAATATTGTCCCCAATATTCCCTACACATACCTTCCAACATTCATAACTCAAATACCTCCCAAACAAGCCTATCATACCAACTACATCCAACACAATTTACTACCCACCTTCAAATTCCCGCAATTCCCAGCCAGTTCTATATACCTGCCATACCCTTTAACCTACTCACTATTTAAATAAATAAAAAAAACCTATTCTAATTAAGAAGGACTTGTACATCTGAATGAAACAATTTTAGCCTAAATATCTAACATTAGATTCCTTTGGTCACAGTCTTTACATGTCAGTCAAATTTTTTTTTTTTCAAACAAATTCTCCCTCAGCATTCCTTACATCATACTCTTTATTCACTTTAAAATGAAATTCTCCTTCAAATAAGAAGAACACACCCCTTTATTATACCTAGTCGAACTTCTTACTTTCTCACCACTTTCCCGCCCCAGTTCATTAACAGGATTGACAATTACTTCCGTATAAACTAGGTAGTCACAAGCATTTCCAGCAGGTTCCCTTTCAGGAATTGATGGCTTAACCTTCCTAAAATTTTTTCCTTTCTGTGGTTGCATCAGTTCAAAATCCACCCCCTCTAAAGTATACTTTTTTACCGCATCGCGGTGAACAATTTTCACCTCTTGTTCCATATTTTGAATTTTTACAACATTACCAGATTCACCTAAAATTTGCACCACTTTGTAAGGTTGTTTCTCCCATAGGTCTTGTATCTTATGTCTTCCGCGGAATCCCCGCTCCCGGAGCAACACCCACTCTCCTTCTTGAAGTCGCTCCGCTCCACATTTTCTATCATATTGTTTCTTCATTCTATCCTGTTGGATTTCTGATGTTTTTATAGCCAGTTCCTGAGTAAACTCCAGCTTTGAACGATGCACGTTTATCCAGTCTTCCAAAGTTTCAATTTGCTCAATTCCTTCCTCATCTTCATTTACCAACACAGGATGAGGTAAAAGATTCTCTCTGCCCAGAAACAGGAAAGCTGGAGTGTATCCAGTTGCCTGATGCACTGAACTGTTATATATTTGGTTTACCTCCGGCAAAAACTTAGACCAGCATCTCTTCTTCTCAGGGGGAAAGGTACGGAGAATCTGATGTAACGTTCTATTATATCTTTCGCACCTTCCGTTCCCTTGAGGATGGTACGGGGTGGTGCGTGTCTTCTTTATTCTATACAAATGGCACAGTTCCTTAATTATCCGAGACTCAAAAGCTGCCCCCTGGTCAGAATGTAATCGCTCTGGCACACCATATGCTGCAAACCATTTGTTAATCAGCATTTTTGCCGTGGTCTTCGCCGTCTGGTTCTGTGTTGGCACTGCTACAGCGAAGCAAGAAAACATGTCCGTCATCACCAATACACTTTCATATCCTCCACTGTCCCTGTCTAACACCGTATAATCAATGGCCAACACTTCTTGAGGCCTGATTACATTAAAACATCCCATTTCCGCCCTTTCCCTTGGGAACAAGTCTTTAGAATAGCAGCATCTTTGGCAGTTCTTTATCCATTCGTCCACTTCCTTCTTCATATTCACCCAAAAATGACTCTTTCTTAGATTTTTGAAAGTTGTTTCTGTAGCGTAATGTCCCATACGATCATGGTATATCTCCAACAGTTGTTTTTTTAATATGTCTGGAATCACCACTTGTAGTTCATCACTTCCAGTGCGACAATCTTCGAATTTCCTAAATAAAATTCCCTTTTTGATGAGTAATCTTTCTCTATGTTTCCATAAAGACTTCTTCTCACTGGTATTCAGCTCTTCACACTCTGGGGTACGATTTTCCTCCAACCAGGAAATCACATTTCTTAACGTTTCATCCTCTCTCTGTGCGGTTATAATTTCCGAATTCTGTATCTCAGAAAAGATACCTCTGCAAACATCTTTACCAGCCTTCCAATTCTTTCTCTTTTTATTTTGCTTAACTGAGACAAATGCACAAGTCAGTCTCAAGAAATCTTTCTCAGAGTCTTCTTCCATTAATTCCGGCTCCTCCGAATCGGGCAGGCGGGAAAGCACATCTGCCACCACATTGGATCTTCCAGGCCTATACTCAACCGAAAAATCCAGCTCAGCTAACTGGGCTAACCAGCGCTGTTCAACTGCTTGTACTTTTGCTGTATTGAGATACTTAAGGGGGTTATGATCGGTTCGCAGAATAAATTTTTGATATATCAGATATTCTCTAAATTTGTCCGTGGCAGCCCACTTGAGCACCAATAATTCTAATTTGAATGCGGAATAATTATTTGCATTCCTCTCCGATTTTCTTAGGCCACGGCTTGCAAACGCAATCACCTTTTCTTCTCCATTCTGCATTTGGCTTAAAACTGCTCCCAATCCTCTATTGCTGGCATCAGTTGTTAGGATAAAAGGTTCAGTAAAGATTGGGTAAGACAATACAGGTGCTGACATCATCTTCTGTTTCAAAATTTCAAAAGCCACTTGACAATCCTCTGTCCAGATGATCTTGGATCCCTCCTGAAGATTTTTCCCTGTTAAGGCATGTAGTGGCGCGGCTACTTGGGCAAAATTTTTCACGAACCGCCTGTAAAAGCTGGCAAAGCCCATAAAACTACGGACTTCTGTTTTGTTGGTGGGAATTTTCCAGTCCTGTAGAGTTTTCACTTTATCAGGATCCGTAGATACCCCACGGTTGGATACAACATACCCCAAAAATTTTACTTCCCGGCATACTATCTTGCATTTTGATGGCTTAAGTTTCAACCCATGCTTCTTCATTCTTATAAAGACTTGTTCCAATCTCTCCAAATGCCTCTCGAAGGTTGGCGCAAAGACTAAGATGTCATCCAAGTACAGTAGGAGGATATCGAAAATGTATTCGTTCAGGACTGTTTCCATCAAACGCTGAAAACTAGCCGGAGCATTACACAGACCGAAGGGCATCCTTGTCCACTCGAATAATCCCATAGGAGTGGTAACAGCTGTTTTTTCCATGTCCCTCTGATGCATTCCCATCTGAAAGTATCCAGACGTCATGTCCAATGAAGAAAACCAACTTGCAGTTCCCAGGGCATCTAGTGACTCGTCAATTCGGGGAAGAGGGTAAGCGTCTCGTATGGTTACAGCATTCAGCTTTCGATAGTCGCAGCAGAACCGAATGCTACCATCTTTTTTCTTTATAACTACGGCCGGCGAGGCCCACGGACTTTGGCTTTTCCGAAGGATTCCCTGATGGACCAGGTCATTCACATGACTCCTAAATTGCTCATAAATATGAGGGGACACTCTCCGGTAAGGTTGTTTAATAGGATTGGCACCCCCGGTATTTATCTGGTGCGTCACCAAACTGGAGTAGCCGATGTCTGTATCACTTGATGAAAATACAGACCGGTGTTTCCATAGAAGAGTTTTCAACTGAATGGCTTGTTCTGAGGATAACTTGTCCCAATCCACTTTTACATTAGGTATTTTTCCTTCCCAAACATCTTCCATATCTTCCAATTCATCCACATCCAACTCCGGAATGATTTGTGCAGGTTTGTGAATCTCTGCAATTTGAGCCCTTCCTGGGATGATTACATCCTTCACTCCTGTGTTAATCATCCTCACCATAACATTTCCACGAGATTGTGTGACTAAAGTATTCGCCACCATAATCTTCTCTGGTAAGTTTATTCTTCTAGAAGCTGTCACCAGCAACCCTCCAGATGTTCCTCGAATCTGTTGACATTTTCCCACCAGTATTCGTTCCGACATTGCAGGTATTATCTGCCCAACCCGCCCTTGCAATTTTACCAGACCATCCACATCTCTCATTCTGGAATTTTTTTTCTGGGATATTTTTGTTAAGATGCCTGAAATTCTTGCCGGTTCTAGGACAAAGCATGAAAGGTCCTTAAACCAACCTTCTAGGTGCTGTAGAACATTCATTCCAATAATACCTTGCACCTGGCTATCTTCTATTTGCCCTTCTCGGAAGTTGTCCTTCACTATAAAAATGCACCTTTGTGGGACCACTTGGCCTAAGCATTGCACATCAGCCTCAATATATCCCAAAACCGGGAGTTCAGTCCCATTTACAGCAACTAATGTTAATTGACTTGCATCCTTTAGCTGATCAGTATTTGGGAAGTTCTTGTAAAAAAAACTTGCCAGGATCGTTGAGACATTTGAGCCCGTATCCACGGTACACAGTACCTCGACATCTCCAATTTTGATCTTCAATAATGGGCTTGCTCCAATTGCTTTTTCTCCAAACAGCTTCTCTTCCCGTTCCTTTTCACCTTCCAAGTATTTTTGCATTCTGACCATCGGTTTTTCAGTTTCCGTTTTCTGAGTCGGCTCCTCTCGAGCTCTTTCTCCTCTAGAAACTCCACTAGGACCAGGTCTTTCTGCATCCAACTGGTTTCCACCAGAATAGGAACGATTGATCCTTTCACTATAACAATTCCGGGCGAAATGTCCCGGCTCATGACATCTGTAGCATATGATCTTCCCCGAACTGTTTCTTGACGGTCTTTGCTGGGTGTATCCCATATAACCCCCACGGTAACTGGAAGGTCCCATACTACTTCTTTCGCTCCGTTGTCTTCTCCATTCCTCCTCTTGACGTTCACACATTCGTGAAAACATTCTTGTCATCTGTTGCATCATTACCTCTGCAACCGAATCCTCCGTCCTACGACAGTCTCCCGCATCTTCTCTGCTTCTCTGTAATATTTTTCTTGGATGAGTGTCTCCCAGGGCCAAACCTCTTTCCTCCCCGGCCCACCGAATCGCAGCCTGCATTAAGTCCGCAAATGACATAGCTGGATTATCTTCATTTCTCCTCATCACTTCTCGCTTTAATCCTTCATCCCTTAGACCGATCACAAACTGCTCTTTCAATGTGTCATCAGGGTGACCCATCCTTCTTCGGTCCCTCTTCATGATGGCATCGAGCTTCTCTTGGAGCTTGTAAGCGAAGACACGAATCTGTTCTTTTTCCCCTTGCCTGAGATTATAGAACTCTTGAATTCTGAGTCCCAGGGCAACTTTGTCACCATACACTTGACGGAGTAAATCAAAAATTTCTTCGACCGAGCAATCCCTGGGCAGAGAGTATTTTACTGTATCCAGTGCGATTCTCCTAAGGTGGTCTCGCACTACATCCACCTGATCCTCCTGTGGCACCCGCATTATTCTCATCCTGGTTTTCATTTTGTCGACCCATTCCTCAACTCCCAAATCTTCGGCACTCCTCGGAAATCCATAAAAATCCGGCATTGTCCTATCTTGTGGAATAATGACGGTATGGGTCAGTATTTGCGGAGCAGTGCGGCTCCCGGCTGCTTCACCTTCCATCTTCAAGTGGATGTTGCCCCAGGAAAAGGAAACCCCCACAAAAGACACACACACACAAGACACTTTTCTTTTAATTAAGACAGCACTCCTCTGCAACCGGAAACAACCTGTTGAATAACAAAAGCAGTCTCTCACTCTCCTCCCTCTATCTCTCACAAAAATTCAGGAAGGAATCCTGCCGACTACGCCAAATCTTGCTATCCCCCCCCTCTGTGTTCCGTTATATATGTGTCACCCTAACCCTGTTGAATGTAGTCGTGCCAGGTAGGGGTACCTCTGAGAACACAGGGGGTGATACAAGTTCACTAACCTCGCTGTAGACCCTCAAAGGGTGTACAGGGAAAGAAAACTAAAATTGGATTCCACCTGAATTACTCAAACTCAAACTCAATTCTGATGTTACAATGCAATCAACATTTATTATATATATATCAGATACAATTTTAAACAGAATATTATACTAACAGTGAAATAATTTCTTTTTCTTTCTTTTATTACAGAAGCCTCTGGACACCACAAAAGGAACAGATCAGATAAGTATTCTTTTCGTTCTTTTCTTCTTTTATTTTCTAAACATTCAATGAATTTTTTAATAATTTCAAATTTTAAATCTTTAGTCAGTAAAAGAAAATGATACTTTGTGTGCAATTTTTTTTTTAATCTCTCTAGGAGCTCAGCACCGTGATCAACTCATGTAAGTATTTAAATTTATATTTGTGTAATATAGTCACCACACTGGTTGCACCGGCCGGTTGTCCTCAGGATCTGTCTTGCGTAGGGGCCCAAGATGAATGTTTTCAGATGTTTCAGGATCCCTTGTGACCGTCACCTACACCTCACACTTAACAAATCAAAAGGAAGGAAAACCCTATCTACCTATTAATCACCCCACCCCACTAATGACATTAATCCAAGCTTAAATTCTATACAATGGCCACCCCTAACTAACAAAATTAAAATAACAACACCCTCACTAAAACCCCCTAATCTTACTTAAATGATCCCTATACTAAAGAGCATTAACATATATACATCCCCTTTTTCACCATACACTTTGCACCCAAAAATCACAACACACCTCCAAAAATTCTCTCTCAAACCTCCAACCTCTCACAACACTCTGCTTATCCCCCAACTCCAAACCTTAACACCATCCAATCTTCACAAACTCAATCCCAAACCTCTATCTCAGCCACACCACCAAAAACACTTCCTCTCCTCACCTCAGTCAGCAATGCTCTGCCAACTGCCAGCCTGCCCGTTACCTGGGAGACGGACCCTTGGCTTGGGGTTCCGCAGCCCATCCAGCCAATCCTGAGTCCTGCTCAACATTCCGTATCATTTTGCTGACCAGCGGAATGTTGAGCAGCACTACTCAAGCCCCATTTTAATTAAAGATTTCCCATAGGAATCTATGGGAAAAACTTTAATTAATATAAAACCCCTGAAAATTTTACTCAAATTACCCCAAATTTCCCATACTAATTAAACCTCCCATTCTCTATTAACCTATATCTTTAAAATTTAAAAATCCCAAAATTTAATATCCGCCCGGAAAAAAACTTCCTAAAATCCCGAAAAAATTCCCAAAAAATTTAAAACCCCCCTCAAAAATTCTAAAACCATCTCCCGGACATACCACGTCGAAATTTAAAAATTAACCCTTTCCTAACCCCATAAAATAGCACCCTTCCCAAAAGACCCCCTAAAAATATAAAAATTCAAAAACTAACTCATCCAAAAAATCCCCAAAAATCCCCCGACCCCAAAACTGAAAACAGAATTTAAAAAACTCAAAACCCTGATTTTTTAAAATAAAAGTCCCTATTTCCACAATTTAAAAATTAACCAATTAAAATTTTGGGTTAAAAACCCCTTACCTGTTTTCCTGATTTTCCCCTAACGTTTCCGCTTCCCTCCGTTTCGGTCCTGGACGTCCCCCTACCGAAACGGAGCCAAAATAAAAAAACTTCCGAAGCCAGGCCAAAATTTAAGCCCCGGCTTCGGCCTACACGCGAAGACGCTCGTTCGCGATATGTGCATGAGGCGCGCCGCCTCATGCACACGCCCGCACGTTTTCTCCTCTTCTCTTCGGCGCTCCTCTTCGCTTGGCGCCTAGCGCCAAAGCCAAAACCGGCCCCGAAACGGGGTGAAGAAACCTCCCCTCGACCCGCTACACCCGGGGACGTGCCCAACCGTCCCCGGGCATCAAAAACATGGCGATGCTGCCTCAGCAGCGTCCCCCACGGCCCCCAAATCCCTGAATTAAAAAAAAAACCCTGCTCCTTACAGCCCCGCAATGGCCCCCAAGCTGCCACTGCACTCACCCTGGAGCAGCCCCCGGACTCCCGGAGCCCCCCAGGTAAGTATTTTTTTATTTTTTTATTTCTCTCTCTATATTACACTATGTGGGGCCACCCACATGGTGAAGGTGTATGTCACATGGCAAAAGCATGTGAAAGTGATTGGAGGGCATGAAACTATCTCAACAGCCCAATAGAGAGAAAAGACCCCAACCCAATTGGATAATATATATATAATATATGAATGGGTTCAGTCTCTTTCTCTCACTACCCCTTTCTGGAGGCAAATGCCTGGTGGAGGTGTGTATCCCAGATTAGATAAATGGCAAGTTATGCCCTCACATTGTGGGGCCACCCACATGGTGAAGGTGTATGTCACATGGCAAAAGCAGGAAGCTAAGCAGGTGCAACCATGGTCAGGAACTGGATGGGCAACATAGGGGACCAAAATCAGTGGTGTAACCTTTTGCTGTATTGTCCATGTGAAAGTGATTGGAGGGCATGAAACTATCTCAACAGCCCAATAGAGAGAAAGACCCCAACCCAATTGCATAATATATGAATGGGTTCAGTCTCTTTCTCTCTCTACCCCTTTCTGGAGGCAAATGCCTGGTGGAGGTGTGTATCCCAGATTAGATAAATGGCAAGTTATGCCCTCACTTTGTGGGGCCACCCATGTGTTGAAGGTGTATGTCACATGGCAAAAGCAGGAAGCTAAGCAGGTGCAACCCTGGTCAGGAACTGGATGGGCAAAGTCAGGGACCAAAATCAGTGGTGTAACCTTTTGCTGTATTGTCCATGTGAAAGTGATTGGAGGGCAGGAAACTATCTCAACAGCCCAATAGAGAGAAAGACCCCAACCCAATTGGATAATATATATATATATGAATGGGGTCAGTCTCTTTCTCTCTCTACCCCTTTCTGGAGGCAAATGCCTGGTGGAGGTGTGTATCCCAGATTAGATAAATGGCAAGTTATGCCCAACCTTTGTGGGGCCACCCACGTGGTGAAGGTGTATGACACATGGCAAAAGCAGGAAGCTAAGCAGGTGCAACCCTGGTCAGGAACTGGATGGGCAAAGTCAGAGACCAAAATCAGTGGTGTAACCTTTTGCTGTATTGTCCATGTGAAAGTGATTGGAGGGCAGGAAACTATCTCAACAGCCCAATAGAGAGAAAGACCCCAACCCAATTGGATAATATATATATATAATATATGAATGGGGGCATTCTCTTTCTCTCTCTACCCCTTTCTGGAGGCAAATGCCTGGTGGAGGTGTGTATCCCAGATTCGATAAATGGCAAGTTATGCCCACCATTTGTGGGGCCACCCACATGGTGAAGGTGTATGTCACATGGCAAAAGCAGGAAGCTAAGCAGGTGCAACCCTGGTCAGGAACTGGATGGGCAAAGTAGGGGACCAAAATCAGTGGTATAACCTTTTGCTGTATTGTCCATGTGAAAGTGATTGGAGGGCATGAAACTATCTCAACAGCTCAATAGAGAGAAAAGACCCCAACCCAATTGGATAATATATATATAATATATGAATGGGTTCAGTCTCTTTCTCTCTCTACCCCTTTCTGGAGGCAAATGCCTGGTGGAGGTGTGTATCCCAGATTAGATAAATGGCAAGTTATGCCCTCACTTTGTGGGGCCACCCACATGGTGAAGGTGTATGTCACATGGCAAAAGCAGGAAGCTAAGCAGGTGCAACCATGGTCAGGAACTGGATGGGCAAAGTAGGGGACCAAAATCAGTGGTGTAACCTTTTGCTGTATTGTCCATGTGAAAGTGATTGGAGGGCATGAAACTATCTCAACAGCCCAATAGAGAGAAAGACCCCAACCCAATTGGATAATATATGAATGGGTTCAGTCTCTTTCTCTCACTACCCCTTTCTGGAGGCAAATGCCTGGTGGAGGTGTGTATCCCAGATTAGATAAATGGCAAGTTATGCCCTCACTTTGTGGGGCCACCCACATGGTGAAGGTGTATGTCACATGGCAAAAGCAGGAAGCTAAGCAGGTGCAACCATGGCAACCATGGTCAGGAACTGGATGGGCAAAGTAGGGGACCAAAATCAGTGGTGTAACCTTTTGCTGTATTGTCCATGTGAAAGTGATTGGAGGGCATGAAACTATCTCAACAGCCCAATAGAGAGAAAGACCCCAACCCAATTGGATAATATATGAATGGGTTCAGTCTCTTTCTCTCTCTACCCCTTTCTGGAGGCAAATGCCTGGTGGAGGTGTGTATCCCAGATTAGATAAATGGCAAGTTATGCCCTCCCTATGTGGGGCCACCCATGTGGTGAAGGTGTATGTCACATGGCAAAAGCAGGAAGCTAAGCAGGTGCAACCCTGGTCAGGAACTGGATGGGCAAAGTCAGGGACCAAAATCAGTGGTGTAACCTTTTGCTGTATTGTCCATGTGAAAGTGATTGGAGGGCATGAAACTATCTCAACAGCCCAATAGAGAGAAAGACCCCAACCCAATTGGATAATATATATATATATTATATGAATGGGGTCAGTCTCTTTCTCTCTCTACCCCTTTCTGGAGGCAAATGCCTGGTGGAGGTGTGTATCCCAGATTCGATAAATGGCAAGTTATGCCCACCCTTTGTGGGGCCACCCACATGGTGAAGGTGTATGTCACATGGCTAAAAGCAGGAAGCTAAGCAGGTGCAACCCTGGTCAGGAACTGGATGGGCAAAGTAGGGGACCAAAATCAGTGGTGTAACCTTTTGCTGTATTGTCCATGTGAAAGTGATTGGAGGGCATGAAACTATCTCAACAGCCCAATAGAGAGAAAGACCCCAACCCAATTGGATAATATATAATATATGAATGGGGTCAGTCTCTTTCTCTCTCTCCCCCTCTCTGGAGGCAAATGCCTGGTGGAGGTGTGTATCCCAGATTAGATAAATGGCAAGTTATGCCCTCCCTATGCAGGGCTACCCACATGGTGAAGGTGTATGTCACATGGCAAAAGCAGGAAGCTAAGCAGCTGCAACCCTGGTCAGGAACTGGATGGGCAAAGTAGGGGACCAAAATCAGTGGTGTAACCTTTTGCTGTATTGTCCATGTGAAAGTGATTGGAGGGCATGAAAAGAAACCATCTCAACAGCCCAATGGAGACAAAGACCCCAACCCAACTGGATATTATATAATATATAATATATGAATGGGGTCAGTCTCTTTCTCTCTCTCCCCCTCTCTGGAGGCAAATGCCTGGTGGAGGTATCTATCTCAGATTAGATAAATGGCAAGTTATGCCCTCTCTATGTGGGGTCACCCACGTGGTGAAGGTGTATGTCACATGGCAAAAGCAGGAAGCTAAGCAGGTGCAACCCTGGTCAGGAACTGGATGGGCAAAGTCAGGGACCAAAATCAGTGGTATAACCTTTTGCTGTATTGTCCATGTGAAAGTGATTGGAGGGCATGAAACTATCTCATCAGCCCAATAGAGAGAAAGACCCCAACCCAATTGGATAATATATATATAATATATGAATGGGTTCAGTCTCTTTCTCTCTCTACCCCTTTCTGGAGGCAAATGCCTGGTGGAGGTGTGTATCCCAGATTAGATAAATGGCAAGTTATGCCCTCCCTATGTGGGGCCACCCACGTGGTGAAAGTGTATGTCACATGGCAAAAGCAGGAAGCTAAGCAGGTGCAACCCTAGTCAGGAACTGGATGGGCAAAGTAGGGTACCAAAATCAGTGATATAACCTTTTGCTGTATTGTCCATCTGAAAATGATTGGAGGGCATGAAACTATCTCAACTGCCCAATAGAGAGAAAAACCCCAACCCAATTGGATAATATATAATATATGAATGGGTTCAGTCTCTTTCTCTCTCTACCCCTTTCTGGAGGCAAATGCCTGGTGGAGGTGTGTATCCCAGATTAGATAAATGGCAAGTTATGCCCTCCCTATGCAGGGCTACCCACATGGTGAAGGTGTATGTCACATGGCAAAAGCAGGAAGCTAAGCAAGTGCAACCCTGGTCAGGAACTGGATGGGCAACATAGGGGACCAAAATCAGTGGTGTAACCTTTTGCTGTATTGTCCATGTGAAAGTGATTGGAGGGCATGAAACTATCTCAACAGCCCAATAGAGAGAAAGACCCCAACCCAATTGGATAATATATGAATGGGTTCAGTCTCTTGCTCTCTCTACCCCTTTCTGGAGGCAAATGCCTGGTGGAGGTGTGTATCCCAGATTAGATAAATGGCAAGTTATGCCCTCCCTATGTGGGGCCACCCATGTGGTGAAGGTGTATGTCACATGGCAAAAGCAGGAAGCTAAGCAGGTGCAACCCTGGTCAGGAACTGGATGGGCAAAGTCAGGGACCAAAATCAGTGGTGTAACCTTTTGCTGTATTGTCCATGTGAAAGTGATTGGAGGGCATGAAACTATCTCAACAGCCCAATAGAGAGAAAGACCCCAACCCAATTGCATAATATATGAATGGGTTCAGTCTCTTTCTCTCTCTACCCCTTTCTGGAGGCAAATGCCTGGTGGAGGTATCTATCTCAGATTAGATAAATGGCAAGTTATGCCCTCCCTATGTGGGGCCACTCACATGGTGAAGGTGTACGTCACATGGCAAAAGCAGGCTGCTAAGCAGGTGCAACCCTGGTCAGGACCTGGATCAGCAAAGTAGGGGACCAAAATCAGTGGTGTAACCTTTTTGCTGTATTGTCCATCTGAAAGTGATTGGAGGGCATGAAACTTTCTCAACAGCCTAATGGAGAGAAAGACCCCAACCCAACTGGATAATATATAATATATGAATGGGGTCAGTCTCTTTCTCTCTCTACCCCCTTCTGGAGGCAAATGACTGGTGGAGGTGTTTATCCCAGATTAGATAAATAGCAAGTTATGCCCACCCTATGTGGGGCCACCCACATGGTGAAGGTGTATGTCACATGGCAAGAGCAGGAAGCTAAGCAGGTGCAACCATGGTCAGGAACTGGATGGGCAAAGTATGGGACCAAAATCAGTGGTGTAACCTTTTGCTGTATTGTCCATGTGAAAGTGATTGGAGGGCATGAAACTATCTCAACAGCCCAATAGAGAGAAAGACCCCAACCCAATTGGATAATTTATGAATGGGTTCAGTCTCTTTCTCTCTCTACCCCTTTCTTGAGGCAAATGCCTGGTGGAGGTGTGTATCCCAGATTAGATAAATGGCAAGTTATGCCCTCCCTATGTGGGGCCACCCATGTGGTGAAGGTGTATGTCACATGGCAAAAGCAGGAAGCTAAGCAGGTGCAACCCTGGTCAGGAACTGGATGGGCAAAGTCAGGGACCAAAATCAGTGGTGTAACCTTTTGCTGTATTGTCCATGTGAAAGTGATTGGAGGGCATGAAACTATCTCAACAGCCCAATAGAGAGAAAGACCCCAACCCAATTGGATAATATATAATATATGAATGGGGTCAGTCTCTTTCTCTCTCTACCCCTTTCTGGAGGCAAATGCCTGGTGGAGGTATCTATCTCAGATTAGATAAATGGCAAGTTATGCCCTCCCTATGTGGGGCCACTCACATGGTGAAGGTGTACGTCACATGGCAAAAGCAGGCTGCTAAGCAGGTGCAACCCTGGTCAGGACCTGGATCAGCAAAGTAGGGGACCAAAATCAGTGGTGTAACCTTTTTGCTGTATTGTCCATCTGAAAGTGATTGGAGGGCATGAAACTTTCTCAACAGCCTAATGGAGAGAAAGACCCCAACCCAACTGGATAATATATAATATATGAATGGGGTCAGTCTCTTTCTCTCTCTACCCCTTTCTGGAGGCAAATGCCTGGTGGAGGTGTGTATCCCAGATTAGATAAATGGCAAGTTATGCCCTCCCCATGTGGTGAAGTTGCACATCACATGGCAAAAGCAGGAAGCTAAGCAGGTGCAACTGTGGTCAGGAACTGGATGGGCAAAGTAGGGGACCAAAATCAGTGGTGTAACATTTTGCTGTATTGTCCATGTGAAAGTGATTGGAGGGCATGAAACCATCTCAACAGCCCAATAGAGAGAAAAGACCCCAACCCAATTGGATAATATATATATAATATATGAATGGGTTCAGTCTCTTTCTCTCACTACCCCTTTCTGGAGGCAAATGCCTGGTGGAGGTACCTATCTCAGATTAGATAAATGGCAGGTTATGCCCTCCCTATGCAGGGCTACCCACATGGTGAAGGTGTATGTCACATGGCAAAAGCAGGAAGCTAAGCAGGTGCAACCCTAGTCAGGAACTGGATGGGCAAAGTAGGGGACCAAAATCAGTGGTGTAACCTTTTGCTGTATTGTCCATGTGAAAGTGATTGGAGGGCATGAAAAGAAACCATCTCAACAGCCCAATGGAGACAAAGACCCCAACCCAACTGGATAATATATAATATATAATATATAATATATAATATATGAATGGGGTCAGTCTCTTTCTCTCTCTCCCCCTCTCTGGAGGCAAATGCCTGGTGGAGGTATCTATCTCAGATTAGATAAATGGCAAGTTATGCCCTCCCTATGTGGGGCCACCCATGTGGTGAAGGTGTATGTCACATGGCAAAAGCAGGAAGCTAAGCAGGTGCAACCCTGGTCAGAAACTGGATGGGCAAAGTAGGGGACCAAAATCAGTGGTGTAACCTTTTGCTGTATTGTCCATCTGAAAATGATTGGAGGGCATGAAACTATCTCAACTGCCCAATAGAGAGAAAGACCCCAACCCAATTGGATAATATATAATATATGAATGGGGTCAGTCTCTTTCTCTCTCTCCCCCATCTCTGGAGGCAAATGCCTGGTGGAGGTATCTATCTCATATTAGATAAATGGCAAGTTATGCCCTCCCTATGTGGGGCCACCCACATGGTGAAGGTGTATGTCACATTGCAAAAGCAGGAAGCTGAGCAGGTGCAACCCTGGTCAGGAACTGGATGGGCAAAGTAGGGGACCAAAATCAGTGGTGTAACCTTTTGCTGTATTGTCCATCTGAAAATGATTGGAGGGCATGAAACTATCTCAACTGCCCAATAGAGAGAAAGACCCCAACCCAATTGGATAATATATAATATATGAATGGGGTCAGTCTCTTTCTCTCTCTCCCCATCTCTGGAGGCAAATGCCTGGTGGAGGTATCTATCTCATATTAGATAAATGGCAAGTTATGCCCTCCCTATGTGGGGCCACCCACATGGTGAAGGTGTATGTCACATTGCAAAAGCAGGAAGCTGAGCAGGTGCAACCCTGGTCAGGAACTGGATGGGCAAAGTCAGGGACCAAAATCAGTAGTGTAACCTTTTGCTGTATTGTCCATGTGAAAGTGATTGGAGGGCATGAAACTATCTCAACAGCCCAATAGAGAGAAAGACCCCAACCCAATTGGATAATATATATATAATATATGAATGGGTTCAGTCTCTTTCTCTCTCTACCCCTTTCTGGAGGCAAATGCCTGGTGGAGGTGTGTATCCCAGATTAGATAAATGGCAAGTTATGCCCTCCCTTTGTGGGGCCACCCACATGGTGAAGGTGCATGTCACATGGCAAAAGCAGGAAGCTAAGCAGGTGCAACCATGGTCAGGAACTGGATGGGCAAAGTAGGGGACCAAAATCAGTGGTGTAACCTTTTGCTGTATTGTCCATGTGAAAGTGATTGGAGGGCATGAAACCATCTCAACAGCCCAATGGAGACAAAGACCCCAACCCAACTGGATAATATATATATAATATATGAATGGGTTCAGTCTCTTTCTCTCTCTCCCCCTCTCTGGAGGCAAATGCCTGGTGGAGGTATCTATCTCAGATTAGATAAATGGCAAGTTATGCCCTCACTTTGTGGGGCCACCCACGTGGTGAAGGTGCATGTCACATGGCAAAAGCAGGAAGCTAAGCAGGTGCAACCCTGGTCAGGAACTGGATGGGCAAAGTAGGGGACCAAAATCAGTGGTCTAACCTTTTGCTGTATTGTCCATCTGAAAATGATTGGAGGGCATGAAACTATCTCAACAGCCCAATAGAGAGAAAGACCCCAACCCAATTGGATAATATATAATATATAATATATGATTGGGGTCAGTCTCTTTCTCTCTCTCCCCCTCTCTGGAGGCAAATGCCTGGTGGAGGTATCTATCTCAGATTAGATAAATGGCAGGTTATGCCCTCCCTATGCAGGGCTACCCACATGGTGAAGGTGTATGTCACATGGCAAAAGCAGGAAGCTAAGCAGGTGCAACCCTAGTCAGGAACTGGATGGGCAAAGTAGGGGACCAAAATCAGTGGTCTAACCTTTTGCTGTATTGTCCATCTGAAAATGATTGGAGGGCATGAAACTATCTCAACAGCCCAATAGAGAGAAAGACCCCAACCCAATTGGATAATATATAATATATAATATATGATTGGGGTCAGTCTCTTTCTCTCTCTCCCCCTCTCTGGAGGCAAATGCCTGGTGGAGGTATCTATCTCAGATTAGATAAATGGCAAGTTATGCCCTCCCAATGTGGGGCCACCCACATGGTGAAGGTGCATGTCACATGGCAAAAGCAGGGAGCTAAGCAGGTGCAACCCTGGTCAGGAACTGGATGGGCAAAGTAGGGGACCAAAATCAGTGGTGCAACCTTTTGCTGTATTGTCCATCTGAAAATGATTGGAGGGCATGAAACTATCTCAACAGCTCAATAGAGAGAAAGACCCCAACCCAATTGGATAATATATGAATGGGTTCAGTCTCTTTCTCTCTCTACCCCTTTCTGGAGGCAAATGCCTGGTGGAGGTGTGTATCCCAGATTAGATAAATGGCAAGTTATGCCCTCCCTTTGTGGGCCCACCCACATGGTGAAGTTGTTTGTCATATGGCAAAAGCAGGAAGCTAAGCAGGTGCAACCCTGGTCAGGAACTGGATGGGCAAAGTCAGGGACCAAAATCAGTGGTGTAACCTTTTGCTGTATTGTCCATGTGAAAGTGATTGGAGGGCATGAAACTATCTCAACAGCCCAATAGAGAGAAAGACCCCAACCCAATTGGATAATATATATATAATATATGAATGGGGTCAGTCTCTTTCTCTCTCTCCCCTTCTCTGGAGGCAAATGCCTGGTGGAGGTACCTATCTCAGATTACATAAATGGCAAGTTATGCCCTCCCTATGTGGGGCCACCCACATGGTGCAGGTGTATGTCACATGGCAAAAGCAGGAAGCTAAGCAGGTGCAACCCCGGTCAGGAAGTACTTTTTCATGGAGAGGGTAGTAGATACCTTGAACGTCCTCCCTTGGGAGGTGGTAGAGATGAAAATAGTAATGGAATTCAAAAATACATGGGATAAACACAAAGGAATCCTGTTTCGAAGGAATGGATCCAAAGAAGCTTAGTGGTGATTAGATGGCAACACCTGTAATTGTGAAGCAATGCCAGTGCTGGGCAGAGTTGTATGGTCTGTGCCTTGATTGTGGCTATAAGGATTCAGCTTCAGAAACTGGAGAACAAGGCCAGTGCTGGGCAGACTTCTATGGTCTCTGCCCTGATCATACCTGGACAGATTTGGATGGGCTGAAGTGGGGCTTCAATGAGAACTTCAGAAATTGGAGAACAAGGAAAGTGTCGGGCAGATTTCTATGGTAAATGGCAAGGGCAAATCAAGATCAGGTATACATATGTAGTGGCACATCATACCTTAATGCTATGAGTTTATCTTGTTTGGCAAACTGGATGGTCCATGCGGGTCTTTATCTGCCATCATCTACTATGTTACTATGACTATAAAATAGAAAATCCTCATTCAAATTAGACCTGAGAGAAGCTCTAAAAGGAGTTAGTTATCTTAAGTGGACTTAACTTAGTGTGGGTACTATGAATAACTAGTAAAAAAGGCCCGTTTCTGACACAAATGAAACGGGCGCTAGCAAGGTTTTCCTCGGAGTGTGTATGTTTGGGAGAGTGTATGTGAGAGTGACTGTGTGAGAGACAGAGTGAAAGTGTGAGTGTGTGTGTATGAGAGAGAGAGAGAGTGAGTCTGGGTGTGAGTGTGTTTGTGAGAGAGTGTGTGTGTGAGAATGAGAGTGTGTGCAAGTGTGTATGTGAGACACAGTGTGAGAGAGAGTGTGTGTGTGTGTGCGAGAGAGAGCGTGTGTGTGAGACACAGATTCTCTGTGAGAGTGAGTGTATGAGACCAAGCGAGTGTGTGAGTGACTGTGTGGCACATAGAGAGTGAATGTGATACAGTGTGAGACAGAGTGTGTGAGAGTGAGAGTCAGAGAGACATTGTATATGAGAGAGAGAGTGTGAGCCCTGCCCTCCCAATCCATGCCCATCTGTCCCCTGCCCCTCCATTCATCCTTTTCCAGCAATTCCCCTCTCTCCCTGAGCCCTGCCCTCCCAATCCATGCCCATCCATGCTCCTCTGTCACCTGCCCCCTCCATTGATCCCTATCCAGCAATTCCCCTCTCTCCCTGAGCCCTGCCCTCCCAATCCATGCCCATCCATGCTCCTCTGTCACCTGCCCCCTCCATTCATCCCTATTCAGCAATTCCCCTCTCTCCCTGAGGCCTGCCCTGCAATCCATATCCATCCATGCCCATCTGTCCCCTCCATTCATCCCTATCCAGCAATTCTCCTCTCTCCCTGAGCCCTGCCCTCCCAATCCATGCCCATCCATGCTCCTCTGTCACCTGCCCCCTCCATTCATCCCTATTCAGCAATTCCCCTCTCTCCCTGAGCCCTGCCCTGCAATCCATATCCATCCATGCCCATCTGTCCCCTCCATTCATCCCTATCCAGCAATTTCCCTCTCTCCCTGAGCCCTGCCCTCCCAATCCATGCCCATCCATGCTCCTCTGTCCCCTGCCCCCTCCATTCATCCCTTTCCAGCAATTCCCCTCTCTCCTTGAGCCCTGCCCTCCCAATCCATGCCCATCGATGCTCCTCTGTCCCCTGCCCCCTCCATTCATCCCTTTCCAGCAATTTCCCTCTCTCCCTGAGGGATGCCCTCCCAATCCATGCCCATCCATGCTCCTCTGTCCCTTGCCCCCTCCATTCTTCCTTTTCCTGCAATTCCCCTCTCTTCCTTCCATGACCCCCCCTTGCATCCATGCTCCTCTCTCTCCCATGTCCCAGCCTGGCCCGCCCTCTTCTTCCCCCCGCCCCTCTTCGCATCCATGCTGTCGTTTTTCCCCTGCCCTCCTGCTCCCAGTGCTCAACTTTGCTGCCCACCCTCTTCTATCCCCCCAACATCCCTTTTCTTTTGTTTTGTTTTTTAAATTTACCTCCGTGGTGGCGGTTCCGGCAGCGCAGCGTCAGGGAAGGAGGCAGCATTCCCGACATCTAGCCTTCCCTTCGCTGTATTCCGCCTTCTTCTGACGTCATCATTGACGTCAGAAGAAGGCGGAACACAGCGAAGGGAAGGCTAGAGACGTCGGGAGCGCCACCTCCTTCCCTGACGCTGCGCTGCCGGAACCGCCACCACGGAGGTAAATCTAATATACTAAAACGCACCGTGCGTGGGTGCGATCAGTTTGTTTGGTTTTTTTTCTGCCCTCGCGATCCGTTTTTTTTCCCGCCCTCGCGATCCGTTTTTTTACCCCGCCCTCGACGTCATGACATTTGACGCGAGGGCGGGGCAGAGACGGCTGGGTGGCTTCACACCACGAATCCACGAACCCTTCAGAAAGTGTTTGAGTGACTTCAGAACGTTGTCTTCAGAACGTTCACGGCGCGTTTTATTATATTAGATATGTAAGGGACATATTTAACTGCATTAAAGTGGCTTTCATAACATACCATGTTAACACTATTTATATCTCATGGTATTTACTAAACTGTATTATATGACTATTGCAGTTTGGGAAGTCACATGTTTTCACAACCTGGCACCCTTATAATGATCCATAAAGGGAAAGGAAGACCTGAATAAAAAACACTACCTATTCTCCTTCTCCTCCACAGTGATCTAACAATATGGACTACATTCTATAAATGGCGTCCAAAAGAAAACCAAATGTGCACTAAGCGCTATTCTATAAACAGCACTCAAAGTTGGGTGCCAATTATAGAATAGTGCTTAGTGCCGGGATCTGCACCCAATCTTAGGTGCGAAGATTTACACCAATTGAAACCTGATGTAAATCCGGATCTGCCTTATTCTGTAACACTGCGTACAAATTCTAGGAGTGCCCCTGACCCGCCCATGCCCCTCTCATGGCTACGCCTCCATTTTGGATCTGCACGTAAAATTTACGTGCACATCTTTGTAGAATACTGACTACAAAGATGCATGCGTAAATTCAAATCGGTGCCAATTAGAGCAAATGATTGATTGGTAATGCCCAATTATTGGTGCTAATTGGCCTTTTGTTCAATTAAGCAGCTAAGCTCTGAAACTTATACTTCTGGTATTCTGAGATAGTTTTAGATCCCTTCAAAATAAGTTCTATTCAATAATAAGCATTATTCTTTCCACAAGCAGCCCCTCCAAATACTAGGTCCAAATGAGCAGTTTGCCAGGGGATATATGTGATTTGAAGCAAATAGAACTGCTGGCTGGAAATTTTCCAAAGCATACTTCTGCTGCCATAATAAAATATGGAATATGTGTTTACTTTGAAAGACCACCCAAACCATGACCAGAAACTGCCTAAACCATGCTGCTACTTCCATGTCTAACTAGTGCCTTTTTCTAAACTCAGTACTTAACGTGTATGCCAATTAACAACTGTAAATCAGTTTTTTTTACACAAGCAAATGTCAGTTTCTAAAATGAAATCACCTCTTAGGTTATTTCTGAGTGATTTTTCAGCAACAGTACTTCTTTGGCTACCCCAAAGGACTCTGGATGACTGTACACCTGATGCAAAGTCAAAGCTGAGACCCAAGAGTCTAATTTAGATGTCTAGCATTGATAATAAATATAGAAATCCAAACCTGGGACTTTCCCAGTGAAACCAAAACATACTGCAATCCTAATTATATATCTAGACCACTATGACACAGTAAAACTGGAATAAAAGCCTCTTTTTAACCAGAGCTGGCAGTAGTCACAGACATGCACTTATGAACTTGGGAACTCATGTGATATCATCCATTATAAAATAAATGAAATAAATCCCACAGTATGATTGGCTTTGAAAAGGTCTAATGTTATTTCAGCATATTAGCTACTATCAGTGTGTTTTTTCTAGAGAAAAAGGTGCCGGTACTCAAATGCCAGGCTACCCTTGAGGGTCGGGGTGATCACTGAGGGACTCACCCCACAATAGCCAGCTGCCCTACAACCAGTCACAGAATCTATGACAAGGCAGAATTGGTGTGTAGGGCTCTTTCATTAAAACTTGGGGACCATGGGTCAATTTTAACAGACAATGGAAAAGGTGCCGGTACTCAGTACCCCCAAGTACCCCCTCAAAAAAAGCCCTGGCTACTATATCAGCCCTTGAATGCTGCAGGGATCTTTCTATCTCCTGCCATGCAAATGAGCAGGGCAAAACAGCACAAGAAATCAGTCAGCAATATTTTTTGTTAACAACTGGGTGGATGGTAGATTTTGCATCTCCTACTTGAACCTTCATTGCACCCATTGTTAGATGGAGTAGCAAGGGTTGACTTGCCTCGAGGAAGCTTCATTGGTTACCCATTAATTGGAGGGTCCAACTTAAAATGTTATCACTTATTTATAGGGTTTTGAATAAGGATGTACTTTCGCTTCTTACTTCTTTTTTTCAGTTTTATCATACAATATTTGGTAGATAAGTGCACAAAGTTTAAAAGTGACCCTTGCTTTTATCGGGTGCCAATGCAGCTTAGACAGCAGTGGTGGTGCCCTCTCAAAACCAAAACTTTACAGACAAACCACGCTGTGCTGTGATGTTTTGGGCAGTTTGGAGTTTTTGAAATAGTAATTCCCTGCAACCAGCATAGATTGCATTTTGCAATTGTCTGTGACAAAACGAGCATCTGCACTAGGGGTCTGAAGGTCACAGTAGGGAAGAAGGATCTAATTATTCTCAGTTGCCAAAAGGTTCTAGAGGATTTGGACACAACAGTGAATACTTGTGGCTCAAAAGTTAGATGACAATCAACAACCATTCCCAGAACTCTTAGTGTAGATTCCAATGGATAAACAGTGTGGCCGGTCATACAACTTTCTAAAGGGGTATGATCAAAAGGGTTAGTGAGGTCCAAGAATTTAGTTTTGCCCCTGTTCGATTTGAATTTTATTTATTTGTGACATTTATATCCCACATTATCCCAAACAAGTTTGAGTTCAATGTGGCTTACAATAAACAGTATAGGATACATAACAAAGAATGATGCATAAGAAAGTAATTTGTTGTAAGAATCCAATTTTACAATACAGTGTCATAAACATACTGGGATAGCTATGGATCTTTAACAGTTAGAAAATCTATTATGAATGAGAAATTGTACATGAGGCAAAGAGAAGGTTAATGGAAAATAGAGTAATAACCAATTCAGGTAGTAATTGTTTGAGATATGGTTGTTCTTTGTGAGGGTTTGTTTGAATATTTGAGGATTTTGCAGAATCTAGTACATTCCTGTATATTTCTTATTTTGGGTGGTAAGGAGTTCCACCATTTGGTTCCTAGGTAAGTGAAGTCTGCAGAGTGGACAGTTTTGAAGATCACTTTTTTGCAATTTGGGAGGTGTAGTCTGAGATAGTTTCTTGCCTCATATTTAGTGTTTCTTTGAGGTAAGTTGATTAATAGTATACATAGTCTGGAGCTGTGCCATTTAGTATTTGAAAGATAAAGGTACATAAGAACATAAGTACATAAGTATTGCCATACTGGGGACAGACCAAAGGTCCATCAAGCCCAGCATCCTGTTTCCAACAGTGGCCAATCCAAGTCACAAATAACTGGCAAGATCCCAAAAAAGTACAATACATTTTATGCTGCTTATCCTAGAAATAAGTAGTGGATTTTCCACAAGTCCATCGTAATAATGGCTTATGGATTTTTCTTTTAGGAAATGAGCCAAACCTTTTTTAAACCCTGCCAAGCTAACTGCTGTTTACCACTTTCTCTGGCAATGAATTCCAGAGTGATTGAATGTTGAGTGAATAAATATTTTCTCCAGTTTGTTTTAAATTTACTACTTAGTAGCTTCATTGCATGCCCCCTAGTCCAAGTATTTTTATAAAGAGTAAACAAGCAATTCACCTCTGCCCCTACTTTTTTAGGGGTCCTTTTACCAAACTGCAGTAAAAAGTGGCTTTAGTGCATCCTTACATGGGTCATTCCTGCATACGAAAGCCATTTTATCGCAGGGGTAAAATGTCCAGTTTTGATGGTCACACACTAATTTTCCCATTAGCGCATGGCCATTGGCGAGTGAGCCCCTACCACCACCTATTTTGTAGGCGGTAAGGGCTCATGCACTAATCATATGTTAATAGGTTAGTGTGTGGCAAGGTAGGTGCACTTACCAATTAGCCCCAGAACCCCCCCCCCCCCCCCCCGCTAGTGCTAAAAAATAAATTGTATATTTTTAGTGCATATCGCAGCTTAGTAAAATGACCCCTTAATATTTTATTACAATCTCTTGAAGCAACCCTTCAAAAACTTAAGGTGAAATTTTTCATATATGAAGATGCCATCACAGTGTTGCTCCCAGCATCCAAGGATTGGACTGATACACTGAAAGACATGCAGGAATGTTCGGAGTCAATAGAAAATTAGATACTATTACACAAATTAAAATTGAATCAAGGGGACTTCCGGTTCGGCGCTCATGTGGATGAGACGTGCCAAAGGGAGCTCTGCAGCGAATCCCTTTCAATTAGTTGAGTCTGCTTCACAAGGAAGGACTTTGCTTCCATTTTTGAATACTCAACATGCAATCACTCTGGAATTCATTGCCAGAGAAAGTGCTAAAAAGCAGTTAGCTTAGCAGGGTTTAAAAAAGGTTTGGTTCATTTCTTAAAAGAAAAATCCATAAGCCATTATTAAGATGGACTTGGGATAATCCAGTGCTTATTTCTAGGATAAGCAGCATAAAGTCTGTTTTACTGTTCTGGGATCTTTCCAGGTACTTGTGAAGTGGATTGGCCACTGTTGGAAACAGGATTACTGGGCGTGATGGACCTTCAGTCTGTCCCAGTATGGCAACGCTTATAAACTTATGCATCTCACTGTACCTCAGCTGCTCTGAATGTTCCATTCTTTCACATTCTCTGAAAGCTTGGACCTCTTTGCATTGATTGTGTACATTCAACATCTCACCAAGAAGTTCTTGATTTTTATATGCGACATTCAGTGCTGAAGAGAGAGAGAGTAGCCCTCATCCTGCTGCTAAGCTAATGTTTGCTTCATTTGGTATTAGTCTTTAGAGGGCACGATGAATGTTTACAAAGTGGGTAGGGCAGCATTTGAAGATATTTCCACTGATAAATATTGCTTTAGGCATGTAAATTGGCTGTCTGAAAATTGCCTGCTGTAACTGAGAGATTTTCCTAGTAAGGTTTGGAGTGAGATCTCAATGGGTCTTTCTTCCCTGAGCTGAGAAATGGAGAATCTAGTTTATTTATTTACAGATGAAAGTCCAAACTGTATAGTTAATACTTCAGTTGAGTGACTTAGGTAATTAAGCATTCCAAACATATGGATACAAATACAATTACCGGCTAACCTTGGCTTCAACTAAGAAACCCAGCCTTTCTTTCCTCATCTACCAGTTATCTAGTTTCCTTCTCTGCTTGATGCCTATAATTCCCTTCAGATTTCTCAGCAATGTCTCTAACAAGGATATTGAAATACCCTTTGGATGGGAAGAAAAAGAATGTTATTGTTAGTGACAATGCAATACCGAAGGTGAATAATATGATAAAACTGAGTTAAGGATGGATAGTATAACAATGGTAGCTGTCTATTCATGGCTCTTTATTAAAAACCATTGTTGCTGGTATATCCCATTTAGTGATATATATTTTAGATCAAGCCCAAGTAATCAACTGAATAAATAAACGTTTCCATTTCCTCTACTCATGCAACGAGAGGGTTCTAAGAAACAGCATGCTGTGTTGCAGTGAAATGACAAAACATAAAAAAAATGTCTCCTGCCTATCTTTGTAATAAAATCTATTATCTACAGGCAACTTATATAAGTTTATTTCATATTTATCATGCTGTCCTATAATTTCTCTCAGTCTGGCAGGTGAAATAGATATCCTTGTATGTGTTGACACAGCTATGTCCTGTATTATATATGCTATCAGTAAGTTGCAGCTACCAAATTTTGATAAGGGAAATTGGTGGATATTTCTGCTACCTCCACAATCACTATAAATTCACAGGAGCTGACAACATCCTGGTATGGGAAAGACCACGAAATCAAATCAAAATTATGGTGAAAAACATAACAAGCCATTGCCTCCATTATTTTTCATATGAGACTATCTTATTTATCAAAGATTATCTAATTGTATGCAGTTTAATGCAATTTAATAATGTCACATTGGATGGAATTATAAAAATCCTTCAAGTACTATATTTTCAGAAATAGCATTACTCCAACGATCTATAACAAGGGTCTCCACTCCAGGCTCTGAGATCCACATACAGAATGTCCATAATGAATATTCATCAGATATATTTGCATACTGCTGGACCAAGAATTATGTAAATTTATACGTCATCATTTTGTGTTAAACCAAATCTGCTTGCAGCTTAGTGAACTGGTATTATTATTAAGAGGTTTTTACATACCGCTCACAAGTTTAGTAAAACTATTGCGGCAGTGTATAGGTGTACATAAAAAAATACCAACCATCCATATTCACATTAAAACCCTCCATTCGACTTACATTTCCTATTCTCCACCATCTTTCCAAACTCATTCAACATCCACAATTCCCCCCAATAAAGCCACATGAAATAATAAATAAATGTATGTGTATATTTTCTAGCTAATTAGGGGTTTAATTTAGTTTAATTTATTTGTTTTTCTATACTGCCTTTCCTTATGTACTCATACATCAAAATGGTTTGCAATAAGCATATAATAGGTGACAAGGTAGGGGAGGTAAGACATAGACTAAGATAAAAGTAAAAATGTTATAAAACAGTGGTTCCCCAATCTGGTCCTGAAGGTACCTGAGCCAGTCAGGTTTTCAGAATATCCACAATGAATATTCATGAGAGAGATTTGCATGTACTACCTCTACCTCATGCAAATCTCTCTTGTGAATATTCATTGTGAATATCCTGAAAATCTGACTGCCTGGGGTGCCTCCAGGATTAGGTTTGGGAACCACTGTTATAAAGTATTTGTAATGATAGAGCAGACAGAGGGCTCTTTTATCAAGCCACACTAGTGGTTCCCACGCAGAAATGCCGATGGAGTCCATTCAAAGTGAATGGACTTTGTTGGCATTACCGGACCAGAAACCGCTAGTGTGGCTTGATAAAAGAGGCCCACAAATAGGAAGCATAGATGGAACCTGGAAGGATAGCACACTTGGAATCAACACTAGTATCAATTAACCAATTGAGTAGAACTGCTTTCAGAGCTGAAGCAGCTTAGGTTCAGCTATACTGAAAGATGCCCCAGCCTTTGAACTCCATCCACACACCCAACCCCAACTCCACTAGCATTTTCAAGCAGCACCCAAAGATCCAAGGAAGGGATCTTGCAAAAATATCGAAGGTATGGAGACACTCTAGTGCTATAAAGGATCAGGATTCTGCAGAATGTAATTGGAACAACAGGCCATTGAATTTCTGGTAACTATAGAAGGTTTGAGAAAGCCAGTTTGGAGTGTGGTATCCTGTGAGCAGCCACATGCAGGTAGCATAGTCATAGAGGTAATGGTTGATATTGTTGGGGCCAAGAGCACCCACTAGTAGAACAGAAGGGTACAGGTCAGAGAATGAAATTGTCTGATAATGAAACAGATGAAATTGCCACAGATGTTCTGGAAGTTTGTCCTGAAGAGTTTACATGATGATACTGTAACTGAACATTTAAGAAGTGGCCACACCAGAGAACTGGCAAGGGCCTGATTCTACTGCTAAGGATATTTGCCAACATTGAAACCTATGCTAAGACATGTAGAAAATATATAATGAAAGAGACACTGTTTACCAGAGCTGTCCCATTGACCAACATTAGACCCTAAAATGCATAGACTTTCTGCAGTTGAAGAATGATAGCAATATCTTGGTTGTCAATGACCATTTCACCAGGTTTGCCACAAGCTTTTCCTACCAAAAATCAGCAGGCAGCTACCATTTTACTTTGGTGTTCATACCATACAGTATGGTTGTCAAGTGTGTTTAAACTACTCTGAGTAATACTGGATTTTCAATGTGAATGCTGTTGCATTGTGTGGTATGTTTACCAAAGCAGAATGGCAGAATTTACTGAGCTTTGATTAGCTGGTTTAGCAAGCAACCATTTTCAATTTGTTATGCTTTTCTTCTCTCTTTAAAGGCAGACTATCATGACAACACATATGAACAACTGAGAATGGAATAATATGCTCCAAAGTAGAGAGTGGAGTACATGTTCTCTCAAAACATGGGCCTTGTGTCAGGTTCAGCCTGAAAGTGTCCGAAGCAAATAATAAGCTGAATGCATTTTGAGGAAGTTTCATACTGTTAGAAAGTTAAATTTCTTTTATATGCAATTAGAAATAATAAAAAAGTGATTAATCAGATGTGCCAAACAACAACAGATGGTGTTTAACATGAGTTAAATTACTGTGATACATTTCTGATGCTCCATCAGTTTTATTGAGTTGCTGATAGAAATTTACAACAAAGTTGAGGGACAAAATAATTAAGAATAAATGAACAAAGGTCATTTACATTTTGACTATTTAGGAATGGCATCCATGTGTTACAATATTGTCATCCCAACAGGCATGCATGGGCTCAAGATCTTGAGAATCAGCTTTCTGCAAGAGTAGGATACCTTGATGGGCAATAGTGGTTCAATAGGGAAATGCATGTAATATCTGACAAAACAGACTTAGGTGTACTAACCTCGTACTAACCTCAGTACTGCTCTAGATGTGTACCTGATCTAGCCATTGTGGTACTTGCAGTTGCAAGATCTGTGTCATTTTCTTCAAATCCCTTATCTAGAAGCAGAGAGTAATAGAAATATAATTGAGATCATATAGAGACAATTACACCCATATAGTGCTTGATTCAGTAAATGGTGCTCAAAAATCAGTGCTGAAAATATCAGCACTAAGCACGATTCAATAAAGGGCATGCACCCTTTATAGAATTGTGCTTAGTACCGATTCCTGTGGGTAGCTTTAGGCAGCCAGACTTATGCCTGCTGAAACCTGGTGTAAATACGGCACCCAAGTTAGGTGTACTGAGGCCACAAATTTTCGGAAAACCCCGACATTTCCATGGCCATGTCCCCTTTTGAATTACATGCTAGTAGAGTTAGATGGTAAGCCATATAGAATAATGCATAGCCAGATGGTAACGCAAATTTTAATGAATGCCAATTAACTTCAATAGTTGGTTGTTAGTACCCAATTCTTGATGTTAATTGGCTCGTTACTCAATTAATTTGCATGTGCATCTTGGGCATGCACACAAATTTGGGCATACAGTTCTGGGCACCATATATAGAATCCAGGGGACAGTGTGCTCTGTTTCTATCTTGGTGTAGTCATAGACCCCTGATGCTATCTGACTTACCTTTACTTCTTTACATATATGGATCCTCTGTACTTTGCTTATGATGTCTGTCATTCCTTGTTCATTTCTGGCTGTATCACTTCTTTTGTACCCTTTCCATGAAGTAAGTTACATTCACTTAGGTGCTGACAGCAGCAATCACCTTGCCCACCCAATATGGCCTGTCTAGTGTGTTCCCACCTGTCAGAGTTATCCTTTTTGTCTTTCTATTTAGGAGTGCTTTGGACACAGAAAAATGTATATTCCTCACATTTGTCAGGCAATGGCAGTCCCTGGATCCTTTCTGTCTGGGTTGTCTGGCCATCATGCTTCAGTGAGACCCTCTTATTGACTGGGCATCTTCACTGCTTAGCAGCTGGTTCTTCTTGAATCTTTAACTCACACAACAAATGGGCTAGAGACAGTCTAGAAAATCACCCAAACTCCTTTATGTTCTTTGTGAGTTTACATCCCTCAGTGCATTGATCACTCCAGGCAGGCCCCTTAGGGCAGGCTGGAAGTCCCAGTCCTTTTTAAATCAATAAGTCTTCATATGTGTCCTCAGCCCTAAGGGAAAACTCAGTTCAAAAATACTCTGTGCAATCGAAAAACCAAAGGCCAGGATCTGAAGCCTGTCTGCTACCACTCCCATATCTCCTGGATCCTGATTTCCTGTCCAGTCATAGATTCATCCTCTTGGTGAGAGTTAAATTAACAAAAGTTCTTTTTAAACAGGCTATAATTATCAGGTTCGTTTGAATACACCATTCCAAATTATCAAAATACCAAACCAACAGTACATTGTGCTTAGCTTGTATAGTTCAGTTGGGAGCTTCTCACTCTAAAGTCTCTCATCAGAAACTAAGCTCTGCACCTATAGTTTCTTCTAGGCCTGTTAACTCCTTCTCCCTCTGCTTTATTCTCTTTGAGTGGCCAGGTAATCTACTGCGCCCAGCAACCTCTGCTGTGGTTTTAATTTAATATTTCTTGCCTCCCTTCTTTTTATCTTTCTTTGTTTCTCCTGTTCATTTAATTTTCTGCTTAAAAGTTGTGATGGAACATACACTCCATCATGCATTGTACACTTCTCCACCCATCTTCTCAAAGTCAACATAGTGGCTCCCAAGTCAACCACTTTGCAGCAGTGGCGTAGCCAAGGGAGGGCCTGGGTGGGCCCAGGCCCACCCACTTTGGGCTCAGGCCCATCCAGTAGCAGCACATCTATGATGTGGCTGGCAGGGATTCCCAAGCCCCACCAGCTGAAAACTCCCCAAAACACCTTGTAAATAGCAGATCTTTGCCTGCAGCGAGCAGCGACTGATATATGTTGTGTGGCCAACATGAGCAGTGTGTATTAGATGCTGCGCGCTGCCGGTAAAAATCTGCTGGAGGGGGGATGTTTGACAGAGCATATGGTATACAGGCGAGAGAGGGAGAGACCAAATCACTTGTGTGACAAGGTGGAGTTCTTCTGCCCACCCATCTTGGGCCCAGGCCCACCCAAAATTGGGTGTCCGGCTACGCCCCTGCTTTGCAGGTTCTTAACTCTCTTAGGTAGGAGACCTGGTGGTTAAAATAGCGGTTCAGACCTATGTTCATTTGACCCTGTCTTTTCCTGACACTGAGGATAGTGAATACCTGACCCACCATAACCTTGGTGAGATATTGGGTGAAACTATATGCATTATGGGCCCCTTTTACAAAGCAGCGGTAAGCCCAACACAGACTTACTGCTCACTAAAAAAGAAGTACCGCCAGGCTACTGCAGCACCATCATATCCGGCGCTACAAAAATATATTTATTTTTATAGCACCGGTGTGTACCCAGAGGTAATTAGGCAGTGCTACATGCTGCCCTGTTACCGCTGGATTAGTGCTGGAGCCCTTACCGCTACCTCAATGGCTCCCCCCCTCAAATGGCCACAGGGCAAGTGTTTTACTTTTCACACGTACATTTCCTGCAGAAAAGCAAGACCTACCTTTTACCTGCTGTGGTAAAAGGGGGCCTCAGCGTGCATCAAAATTACACGCCAATGCCAATGCAGGCACCCTTTTACCGCAGCTTGGTAAAAGGGGTCCTTTATTTCCATGAAAAGGAGCATACACAAAAAGCAGGCACAAATTTGTGCATATCTATTTCAAGTGTAAGAGCGGGGCAATAATGGAGTTTTCAGGATTGCAAGTAGTTTAACTATCTATCCCATGAAATAGAAAATAAAGTTATTTTCCCTACCTTTGTTGTCTGGTCATTTTATTTTTCTAATCATGTTGGTCCCGGTTTCTGGTTTCAGTTTTCCACTGTCTTCTCTTAACTCTCTTGCCAGAGTCTCCTCTCTGACACTCTCCCCCCCCTCCCCCTCAAGGCCAGCATCACTCAGTCTCTCTCTCTCTCTCTCTCTGTCCAGGATGAATTCATGGACTGTATTTCAAATATCTGCACTAACTTTTTAAATGTAGTTTTAGTTGGAGATGTAAATTTACATTTGGATGACTTAGCTGACACTGATACACAAAGTTTATTTGATTGTTTATTCATGTGGAATTTTACTAGACCTTCGGCTACATCATCCTATGTAAAGGGACATTTGATAGATTTACTGTCTTACAGATTTGTTAAATGGAAAGTGTTTGAGATTAATGCTACCAGGGCACAGTTACCCTGGACTGATCATAGTAAGTTGACTTTTACCCTAAGTTGGATGGAATGTGATAAAAGGAAAAGAAATCAGGTCTGTCCAGTATTTTATTGGACTAGAAGTAAAATTAATGAAACTCGGTTCTGGGACAAAATATGCGATAGCCAAGTCTTCTTACTCAGGTTCTGTGGATTTTTTTCCGTATTGGGATGAAATGAGTAAAACAATTTTAGATGACATAGCACCAGAAAAATTTAAATCAAAACCCAGGAAGAAAATTTCACCGTGGCTTAATCAGGATATACTAAATGTTAAAAGGCTTTGTAGGAGATTAGGAGAAAGTGGGGTAGCATTAAGTTAGAGGAAAACAGACAACAGTGGCATAAGTCTCTGAGGCAAGATAAGAGCCTGATTAAAAAAAGCCAAAATTAAATATTATGATTCATATGTAGAAGGAGTTAAATTGAATACCAAGAGGTTATTTGGTTTGGTGAATAATTTGTTAGATACACGGGATTTGATTTCAGTAAATGAAAAATCTCCTTCGGCAACAGACTTACCTAGTTTCTTTGAACAGAAGATTATTACTACTGTGTCTAAATGTTTATTGTACAACTTTATAGACTCGACACAGCTGTGTTTCAGCTGGCTGGCCTGCCTTAGGAGTCTCAGGAGTCTATATTTGAAACACATAAAGAACTTTTTGATTGTGTCATTTTTTTCTTCAGTTGATAATATGATTATATTATTTTTTTATTTTTATTTTATTGCTGTATATTAGTTTTATTTTTTACATTGTGAATTTTTTTTATGTGTTTTAAATAGAGACTCCTGAGGCAGTCAGTTGAAACATGGCTTTGTTGAGTCCATAAAGATACACAATAAACGTTTAGACACTAAGTATTGTCAAGACATTTCTTTGAGTCATCTTTGTTGTTTCCTGTATGGTTTTTGAGTTTGCGAGGATTTGTGTTCTGTGTGTATATCATCTTTTATTCTAACCACCAGAGATACAGCTAAATATTTTGTACCAAGGTACTCTCTATCTCATTGTACACTGGACTCTTGTCCTAGCTACCTATTGAGAACAGCTCCAGATATGTTTACAGAGAGCTTAATAGAATATATAGCTGTTATGCTACAATATGGCATTTTTTCCTAAGGATAAGGGTAGTATAATTCTAACCCCTATTCCTAAGAATAGGATGATTAGAAAAAATGATGTTACTAAATATAGACCAGTGGCTTCCATCCCCTTCTTGATCAAGGTGATGGAAGGCGTGGCAACACAACAACTTATGGAATATTTGCCCATCACTCTTTATTGCATAGCTCACAGTCTGGGCTTAGGCCTAGTTATAGTACAGAAACAGTTTTGACTACACTTGTTGCAGAGCTCAGGAGAGAAGTCAGCATGAGTAAGAAGGTTATTATACTCCAGTTTGACATGCCAAGCGCATTTGATGTTGTAGATTATAAAATATTATTGAGATTGTTAGATAACACATGGGTATGTGAAGAGGTTTTGAGATGGTTTGGTGGGTTTCTGAAACTAAGATCTTATCAGGTAAAAATGTCAGGCTCTATTTCCCCCCAGTGGGCCTCAGAATGTGACCGATGTTATTTAACATTTTGATGTCTCCACTGTGGAGAAAGCTAGAGATGCAGGGCTTTAAGTTGTTCATATAGGTGCCTATGTGGCTTAGTAAAAGGGCCCCAAAGAGAGTTAATGGAAAAATATCCTTTCATAAAATTGCCCTCCTGGGGGCATTGCCTTCAAATGGGTTAGTTTTGTGCATACCATGAAAATGAGCCTCACTCCTAAGCCAGGGTATATGGAGTATGATCTCACTGTCTCAAATTTTCTGCCAATGCTCAACATAATTCTTGTATTAAAAAGTCTCTGAAACTGAGGGTCCACTTCCTTCACTATTAAAATTTTGGTGAAAATTTTTTTTTTCGGACTGCCTTTATGGCTGCTGTCAAGTTATATTGAAGAGGAGTTGAGTTATCTTATTCAGTCATAGACCTGGAATAAATAGTCACACTTAAATTTAGGAATGCCAGTGTGGGTGTACATTAGTATTCTATAATGGATTTGAGGCACCCATGTGGTATTATAGAATAGGCACTCCCTGAACCTGATATAGACTTTCCCCCATACAGCCTATATGCTCATTTGTTTATACAGTTGGAGTGGAGGTATTCATAAGTACTTAAGTATTGCCATACTGGGACAGACCAAGAAAGGTCCATCAAGCCCAGCATCCTGTTTCCAACAGTGGCTAATCCATGTCACAAATACCTGGCAAGATCCCAAAAAAGGTATGAAACATTTTATGCTGCTTATCCCAAGTTCAACATATTTTTTTCAATGTTTTTCAATTTTCTCCTTTTCCTAATATATAGAAAAATCTTTTGATATGTTAAAACTTTTGCCACAAACAAATGGTTAATCAAGGAGTGCTGGCTCGAGACATACAAGATGAATATCAACAGTGGCAGTTTTCTATACTAGTCTTAGACAGGGCTTTTATTTAGTTTGAAGACTGTGTTAAGGACTTTTATTTTGAAGCTAGCTTCACAACCAGCTGGCATGGCTGAGCACTAACAAAAAGACGCCGTGGCCATTTTTGAGAGAGACAGAGTAATGCTGCAGTTGCACTTGAGACTGTTACTTGGTAAGCTAACAGCAATTTTATTTAGAATACAAGTAATTATACAACTAATATGCCTTTAGAACTATTTTGTAAGTAACTTTGTGCTGCATCTTGTTTTTGGTTTTAGAACTGGTGACTCCCCCTTGAGAAAGTAACCACGAAACGGGGACCTGTCGGGGTTTTAAGAGCACCAACTTGTTCAAGCTAAGTGCTACATAAAATTAGATGTTAGCATATTGACAAACAGAAATATATCTGTATATATAAGATTAGCAAAGGGTGGTGGAGGTTCAGTCAATGATTAGACAATACACACAGATAATACACCCAGTCATTGGGTGAAAAATCAAATAATCTTTATCGTGTGTTACATATGAGACTACTCCACTCTCAATAAGCTGAAGAAGCAATACACTTGTATTCATGTGTGTTTAAACATTTTGTTATATTTTGATGCTCGACAGAGCACAGGCACAATTGTTTGTTTTGTCAATTACATTGATTATCCCAGAAATAAGCAGTGGATTTTCCACAAGTCCATTTTAATAATGGTTTAACCGCCTTTACCACATTCTCTGGCAACGAATTCCAGAGTTTAATTATATGTTGAATGAAGAAACATTTTCTCTGATTTGTTTTAAATTTACTACTTTGTAGCTTCATTGCATGCCCCCTAGTCCTAGTATTTTTGGAAAGAGTAAACAGACGCTTCACATCTACCCGTTCCACTTCACTCATTATTTTATAAACCTCCACATCTCCCCTCAGCCACCTTTTCTCCAAGCTGAAGAGCCCTAGCCACTTCAGCCTTTCCTCATAGGGAAGTTGTCCCATCCCTTTTATCATTCTTGTCGCAGAAGGTTTCAACATACCATCAACAAAGACACCTAGATCCCTTTCTTGGTCGGTGACTCCTAATGAGGAACCTTGCATTACGTAGCTATAATTCAGGTTCCTCTTTCCCACATGCATCACTTTGCACTTGCTCACATTAAACATCATCTGCCATTTAGACGCCCAGTCTCCCAGTCTTGTAAGGTCTTCTTGTAATTTTTCATAATCCTCTTGAGATTTAATAACTTTGAATAACTTTGTGTCATCAGCAAATGTAATTACCTCACTAGTTACTCCCATTTCTGTGTGTATGTGTCTGTGTGTGTGTGTGTGGGGGGGGGGGGGGGGCTGTAATAGGGGCTAGTATTAAAATGCATACTTCATAAAATACATATGTATACATATAAATTAACCCAGGAAATTAGTGCATGCCAAAAAGCCAGTGCAAATTTATCGGGTAATTTTCAAAGCAGAAGTACTTGCATATTTTGAAATTCTCTGGTATCCATGCGCCAACATAGCTAAAAAAAACCCTCCCCCATGCATGTTACTTTGCAGTTTGTAGTACTTCTGAAAATGTATATTTTAATTGGAGCTACTATTTCTCTTATTTTTCCCAGTATTGCTGCTTTAAAGCATGCTACGTGGACAGTTACAGTCCTGTCACTGTTACTGAGCATTATAACTGCTCTTCACCTTGGACAAAATTTAACAATTTTTAAACTTTTCTCTAGAGTGCTAAAAATCACTTCCTGAGAACAAGATGTGATAGAGAAGTTCCATTTATATTCTAACACTATTATTACTAGGTCAGATCTGTTCAGCTTTCTCACTAGAATCACTTTTTTACTGTCTCAGTTATTGTTCAGGGAACATGGTTTGTAAGACTCAAGTTCAATCTCTCTCTCTGATGCTAACATTTTCAGAAAATAGACTGATAATTGCCTGGTGGCATGATGAACTGGGAGTTAAAACTCTGTCCCTTATCAATCGTATTCTACTGAGCAGTAGTAGGCAGTAAAAAAAAAATGATTCAGATAGGAAAACTGAGCAGACCTGCTCTGGAAGTCAGATAGCAGTGTAAGCTGGTTAGCGCAGTGACTGGCTTAAAATAGATACTGGCCACCATTGAACATATAATTGGCTTTGAATATTGAGCCCCAAGTGTCTAAATTTCAAATCGTTGACTTTGAGTAGGTTATACTTGTTTTTTTCAAGGGCTAAGTACTTGAAAAGGTTACAGGAAGTTCCTAAAACCTAATGATTCCAATTTGAAGAGGAATTTGGGGACTAGTAAAATAAACACAGGAACAGATAAAGGGATTTCTTTTTTAATGTAATTCTTTATTTTTTAGAAAATTTTGTGCAAGCATTACTTTTCAGTGATGAAATACAGGAGGTGAGAACTGAAGTCACTCAGAGATCAAAAATATACCAGTCAAAATAAAAAGACAAGAATCTCAGTTCATAAAATTACTTTAGTGTCTCATGAATCTCCCACAGATTTAATTTAGAACTGCTTCCCCTGAGTGATATTATCAACTTCTCAATTCACAAAACTTCAAATAAAAGCTGATGTCAATGGTTCAGTGTAGGTACAGATTTTTGAAATCTAAAAAAAAATTTAAATAAAAAAATCCCCGTACAGATGGCAGTTTAGGTTACATTTGAGAGGAAGAATATTTATAGTTTCTTCTTGTTCTTACAGTATACTCCAAGAATAAATGACAAGCACAAATAGGGTAGCTGGTAACATTTCTCCTTGTCCACCCAGTCCTTCCTCCTTCTTTTGCTCCTCGTCCCATTTTGTATGATTATAACAGAGTATTTTTTTTTCTGAAAAGGAACATTTTATTGAAAGGCCACAGCATGGTTACATATACATTGCTTACTTAGGAGCTGATGCTCAAAGCAAACCGGGCTTGCAATGTTTCATTTAGACTGGTTTTAGCCAGTCTAAATGAAACGTTATTGTGCGGCCAATGCACAGAGGCTTTTGGCCACTGCTTTACCGTGCAAAGAAGCACTGTCTGAAAGTCCTAGGCTAATGAGATCACTAATCTGGTTAGTAATTCCCTCCAATGCTAAAGAGCTCACTAACTATTCCATGCAAAGCACAGAAAACTGGCGCAAGGAAAACCCCTGCCCTAGCAGCTAAAACTAATGACAGCTCTGGAGCTGTCATCGGGGTCCGACGCCAGGAATAGTCAGACCCCTTTACCGACTGATGCACAACTCTAAAAGTGTGCATATAATTTGCATGCTGTTAGTGTTGTGCATCGGTTGGTAATTCGTTAACGAGCCGGTGTTTTTCTGGCGCTGTTCCTTACAGAGCCGGAGTTCTGTGCATCAGCCCTGTAGTTACACTGGAAATCCCAACTATGACCTAACCTATGCAGCTCTGCAACGTGAACCTAGTAACATGTTAAACTTAGGGTAACCCCAACCCACATTGCTTGTGGCGTGGGGGCCATTCCTCAAATCATATAACTTAAATATTTGTAACTCACAGTTGTGACAAATAGGGACCGCTGTAAAAGTTGGTTGCCCCTTGTGTACACTTCCTGGTCCAGGTTGCTGTAGCAAGCGTACCTGGTCTCACACTGCTTGTCACTCTTATCCCCCAGCCATCCAAGCTGAGGGAATTTGGTACTTGTAGCTTGGGCATGCCCCCTCCGTTCAAGAAAGGGCCACTATTTCCAACCTGTGCAGGTGCCCTCACTCTAGAGGACACTTTTCTTGAAACAAAACCTTCAAATGCCCCCCCAAATACCATTGTGGGCTCTTAGTGCCATAACTCATGACAGTGACTCCTCACTTGTCGCAAGTCCCCACCCATGACTCCAGTTCCACACTGCAACCATTACTTACCATAAGCCTGTCAATAATATCTTGTATGTCACTGGTAAATATATCTAGCCCTATGTCTGATAGGTGTGCTCCATCTAGATGGTAAAGTCCTGGACAGGCTTGCCCTGGAAAGGCTTCCACTAGCATCTCGTGTGTAGCATTCATCCCTTGGAGTGCATGCATGAACTTGTGCATCCAGTTGTTGAACTTTTATCTAATTCTCTACTGCATAATGAGACATTTCTCCGTGCCATACATGCTGAGGGATGATGTGGGACCATATAAATCTCGATATTTCCAAGATGGTCCTGCTGCATCTTTTTAATCAATTCAATGCTATGTGTGGACGTCAGATCATTTCCCCCAAGGTGAATGATTAAGTTCCATGGGGGTTCATGAGTATCTAGCTGAGTCAGGATTGTTGACAGTAGTTGGTCCCACCTCTTGCCCCACTGTCCTAGCCACACCAGTGTAACATCTGTTGCTGACAGACTGAGCCCTTCACTGGATGGGTGGGAAAGGGCCTTCTGAGGGACCGGTGCACAAAGGAATGACCGCAGATCCATTAAATGTGGACCTGCGTAAAACAAAACAAAGGAAATGATCAATATGGAGCATCACAGGGTTTTCCATGTGGGATGAGCAGTAAAGGAATGGATTAACATAGGTGTGGCCTGATGTAGAACTTATACTTGTCAAATTTCTACCTGCCTATAGCCATAATCTGATCCCTTGATAGGCCTATTTTGCTGCACCTTTCCAGAATGAACATGTAGCAAAACATTTACTCTTTGGATCAATGGCTGCTAGATTTAAACTAAGTACTTTAGAAATCTGGTAGAGTATTAAGGGACAATTATTTTTATGGACTAGTAGCCAGGTGGCATTGGGAGGTCGTATAGCCAAATATGTAACTATATTCTGAATAGGGCATGTGATGTTACCCAGTAGTCTATCCAAGGTGACCACCTGGCCTCTGGCCTGTTGATCAGTTTTGAATTTGCATATGGTGATGTGCCACTTGCTACCGCAAAAAAAGGTCCAAAAATTTCCACAAAAATCCAACACAGAAAAAAGAAACAGGTGGAAAAACAACTTCAAGAGATCAATCCAAGACAAGAGGTGAGATGCTCCAGAAGAACTTTATTAAGGACCCAACACGGTCCGTGTTTCGGTTTTTAAAAAAACCTTCATCAGGGGTCAATCAGTAGTTGCACAGAGGATATACTGACAGACAATGGAGCTCATGAAATGTAGTCTCTTGAATGAATTAGAGATTGTAGCCTCGTACTGACAAATTCAATATGAAGTAGTGCGAAAGAAAAGTGCCACTTGCTGCCATGTAGCTCTAGGTTGCCAACTAAGAGCACAGTGAGCTCATTCTGTGAGGCATTCAGGGATACCAATTTGCTTCATCTAAGGGCACCGAAAAAGATTAATGCAGAGGTGCACCTAAACAGTGCTGTTTCAAATTGATCAGTGCACACTGTGTGGAGGAACACTAAGAGATGGCTAGCATGTCATGTGTATTGGGATGTGTGGATGTGTATTTTCAAAGCATGTACCAATGTAATGCCCCCCCCCCCCCCCACCAAATCAGTGTTGTGTGTCTGTACAATTTGGCTGCCAAATGAATTTGTGTTGTGAAAGCAAGAAGGGCCATCCCCTGACTCCTGGTGTACAAACTTGTATCTTGCAGATATTTTGGAATTCGGAGGGACCTGGAGTCCCCAAGACGCCGGTTACGGCGTATACGTCGGGACAGCCCCCATCTCATTAGGAGTGTGCAACAGCACCTCAGGGATCGATGTAAGTATTTTAAACAGGGCACCTGCACTCATTTGTAAATGTATTTATTTAATAATGCAAATGTCGTGTACAATATCAGTTTCCATTGGCTAATAGGCAACTAGTAAGTCATAACACCTCTGTCCCAGATCAAGACCTGAGGTTGCAGCTAACCTCCCATGAGTGTGGCTGTAACTTCCAACTAACCTCCTCTGAGATAAATGAGATGACATGCCTCGCTTCTGTATCCCCCTTTCTGGGGTGGATACTGTTTCATGGTATCCTTGCCTGATGTCCTGCTCTTAGTGGATGTCATAGCATGACTTGAAAGTAATGTAAAGAAATAGTGCTCCCCCCCCCCCAAAAAAAAAAAAAATGGTCATCCTACCATAGTCACAACTCAAAATGCTAACATGCTGCTGAGGAATAAGTGTTCCCTGCCAACACATCTTATAGTGTACTCCTTTTTCACACCAGCTTCCAGGGTTCCCTGACATGTCATCTCATGCATCTCACACTCCATGTGTTTATCCCAGGGCTCACCACTGACCCTAACTTTCCCCATTCCTGCCTCATGCCAGCCAGCCAGCTCTTGCACTATTCAAGCCATGTTGAATGTACTGATCTCAAGGACAATCCTTTTACATACACAGGACACCAGCAGCAGGAGGAGGAGCAGGAGGAGCAGAAGGAGGAGGCAGGACTGCCTGCTCCGGTGGTGGAGGAGGAGCAAGAGAAGGAGGCAGGACTGCCTGCAGTGGTGGTGGAGCAGGAGGAGGAGGAGGACCCCTGACATGACATGCCTCCCCTCGAGGAGGAGGGCCCAACACCTCCAGCCCTCTCCACACCAGCCCCAGCCCCAGCCCCATCCCCAGCACTGCGCCTCCTGCAGCAACTGGTGAATAGCCAAAACTAATTGCTGCAGGAGGTGTCAGCAATGAGGCTGGAGGTGTTGGCAATGCAGCAGGCTAACGAGCAGCACTTCAGGGTGCAGAGGCTGCTCCTGGTGCTGCTCGTTAGCCTGCTGCACAACGCTCACACACCAGTTATCTTTAAGAATTGTCCAAAAGGTATTCCCCCCCCCCCAAAAAAAAAAAATTAGACCGAAAAAAACAATTAGATCTACAAAAGCATACAGTGGCAAAAACAAGGTTTACTATAACTGAAGGTAAAACGCTTAAAAATACCACCCCTGTGCAAGCACAGAGAAAGCCGTTTTAAAGAGGTACCAATAAAGGGAATGCAAAATTCCAAACCGGAAGAGCAGCTGGGGATGTTTATCATTTTCACCCATAATCGAAATTAGGGCATCCAAAACACAAAGCAGCTGGGGATGTCCACAGTTCCCCACCCATAATTGAAATGGGGACGTCCAAATCGCAGAGAGCAGCTGGGGATGTTTAGGAATTTTGTCAATAATCAAAATTAGGATGCCCATCAAGTTCTTACATGGGCGTCCCTGGGATAGTATTTAAGCGCCCTTCTCAGTATTTTAGATTCTTTGCATCGCATTGGCACAATGGCACCAAAACAGTCACCCGCCTGCAATGGTAATTTCACTGTGACCTCTGCACTCCTTACTCAGTTCTATGTCTACCCCACCTGCCTGTGTGGCTCTCTTGCACATCAGTCTCTAAAGTGCACTCTACTCCTCCTCTCCATCTGTGATTACCTGCTAATGCCATTGTTCATCATCTGTTTCCTGGGTCTTCACATGTGGGGCTATGTATATGAATGCTGCAAAACAAAACTGGGTTATTTTAAGCAACACACTTCCGCCCCTTTTTCTGTGCAGGTGATGACACTAGTCATACACAGAAGCTGGTTTTAGTGGCCACCAGCCCCAGCATACTGAAGGGCAGATAGAGCAGCAAACCAGGGACACAGACAAAGGTAACAATAAAGACTTCTCATACATTTAAAAAAGGTAACAGGGCACTGAACAACTCTCAACTTTCTCTCCCAACAATGATCTCGCCACTCTCCAATTCCACAAAATCGCTAATAGGTCTAAAGACGACTTCCCCCTTAGCCTGGTCACTTTTATTTCAGGTCTAACTAAGGACACCCATGTTCCCGCCCATTTGAACCCATTTCGCTAGCCATTATACGGTGGAGGCGTCCATCTCGTAACGCTGCCCATTACTTGCCCCTAACATGCCCCCTGTGGGGACGACCATAGATGGGCATCCTCGCACTGAGGATGTCCTTATGGCCCTGTTTCGATTATTGGATTTTGCCAACCTTCTTTCACGGGGATGCCCATGTGCCTTTTGTGTCGCTTTTTGGACGCCCTTCTCTTTCGAAAATGAGCCTGATATTATACTGAGCACAGTTGGGGATCAATGAAATCATTTACTAATGAACCTTCAGGGTAAGACTATGTATTAAAAAATATTTGCCTTGGTTTTTTTTGGCACAATACCCAGGGGGAAAATAATCAGGCCTGATATTGGACAAGTAGTGAAGGGATCTGCTACTCTGCCTAAGACAATTCCTTTGTCCGTTTTGCTTTTTTCAGTCTCCCACTGGGCAGAGAAAGATTTTGAGTTAGGAGGTAACCAGGTTTCCCTGCTTGGCGGCCCAGAATATGACATAGGGAAACCTATTGCAAAACATTTTTTTAAAGTTCTCCACCTGTTCCCGCATTGGGTATTGCGCCAACCAACATTGCACCCAAGTTAATTGGCGTTGGAGCCAGGAGACTCAAGCTGACATAAGGGGTGTTGTGACTGTGTACACTGGTCCATGGCAGATCTGTGTGTGACTGGAAGGGGGGGGGGGGTTCTGCACTCGGAGCAAGTGTGCCGAAACCTGCATGGATTCCATGTGCAATGAGCATTATTAAACTATCTACAAACTCTTGTACTGGGGTGTGGATTAGGTCTCGGGTGTGGGGGGTTTGTATGTTGTGGCCGAAACATATCTCCTGATGGAAACCTATCAGGGCTGAATGGCCTGGATGATGTCATCTAATTCAATTACAAATCTACAATACTATGAGGCCAAGATATAGTCAGGCCTTCTGCCAGACTCTTTCTGAATTTGAGGAGGGATATGATTAAGATCTATAAAATCCTGAGTGGTGTAGAAGGGGTAGAAAAGAATCGAATTTTCACTCTTTCAAAAAGTACAATGACCAGGGGACACTCAATGAAATTACATAGAAATGATTTTAAAACAAATAGGAGGAAATATTTTGTCACTCAAAGTATAATTAAGCTCTGGAACTCACTGCTGGAGGATGTGTGTAACAGCGTTAATGTATCTGGGTTTGAAAAAGGCTTGCACAAGTTCCTGGAGGAAAAGTCCATAGTCTGTTATTGATATGGACATGGGAGAAGCCACTGCATACTCTGGGATTGGTAGTATGGAATATTGCTGCAAATTGGGTTTCTGCCAGGTGACCTGGATTGGTCACTGTTGGAAGCAGGATACTGGGCTAGATGGACCCAGTATGGCTATTATTATATTCTTATGTTCTTATGATGTCATAATTAGTTCAGTCACACCCACTAACCATACCATTTGTGGGCTCTATCGATTGTGCCTAAATACCTTATTTATTTATTGCATTTGTATCCCACATTTTCCCACCTATTTCCAGGTTCAATGTAGCTTACATAGGAACAGTGATGGCGAACGCCAATTCTGGTGTAACAGATACATAGAGACATTGTAGAAGATTTATGATGAAGACACATCAGGGAATAAAGAGGAGGGGTTGAGGTGTGACCAGATCAAATGTTTGTTTCGTTGTGTTGCAGGATCGAGGCATTTAGGTTGGGTCGTTAGGGTATGCCTTTTTGAATAGATGTTTTTAGTGATCTCCGAAAGTTTGATAGATCGTGGGTTGTTTTTAGGGCGTTTGTTAATGCATTCCATAGTTGCGTGCTTATAATGGAGAAGCTGGATGCATACGTTGATTTATATTTGAGTCCTTTGCAGCTTGGGTGATGGAGGTTGAGGTAGGTGCATGTAGATCTTGTAGTGTTTCTGGCTGGTAGGTCAGCAAGGTTGGTCATGTATCCCGGGGCCTTGCCGTAGATGATTTTTTGCACTAGTGTGCAGATTTTGAAGACAATTCGTTCTTCGATCGGGAGCCAATGTAGTTTTTTGTGTAGAGGTTTGGCACTTTTGTATCTCGGTTTTCCAAAAATGAGTCTGGCTGTGGTGTTTTGAGCGGTTTGGAGTTTCTTTATGATTTATTCTTTACATCCCGTATAGATTGCATTACAATAGTCTAGGTGGCGTTAGAGTCATAGATTGTATCAGGTTGCAGAATATTGCCCTTGGGAAGAAAGGTTTTATTCGTTTGAGTTTCCACATTGATTGGAACATTTTCTTTGTTGTAGTTTTCGATTGGGTTTCTAGCGTGAGGTTTCGGTCGATGGTAACTCCAAGGTAAGGGCTAAGCTTTGGTTCTTTTTCAACAATCACACTCATAAAAATATGAAAAGTAGAAACCAAATTGACAATAGATTTAAATATTTTTGTCTTCCACTCCCTCATGGCATTTGTGCTCTCTATCCCCATCTTCCCCATTAACATCATCTTGGTCTATAATAAGTTAGGAAAATATGCAAACATAGAAACAGAGAAAAATGTCTATCCAGTCTGTCCTCTACTCTCCCTTAGAGATCCTATGCACTTGTCCTAAGATCTCTTGAATTCAGATACTGTTTTTATCTCCACCACTTCCACCGGGAGACTGTTCCACGAATTCACCACCCTTTCCATGAAGAAATATTTCCTCAGCATACTTCTGAGTCTATCTCCTTTCACCTTCATCATATGTCCCCTTGTTCCAGAGCTTCCTTTCAATTGATAGAGACTTGGCTCCTGTGCGTATATGCTGCCTAGGTATTTAAATGTCTCTATTATAGTTCTATGAACTCCCTGCCCCAAATTTGTTTCTTTAACACTGTATAGTTCTTCACTACCACTGGATTTTGGATTTGACAGGGTGCACTTGGAGGAGCTATAGGTGCTCTCGGAACCTCTCAAGCAGCCCAAATAGCTTGTATATTTGTGCCCTTGGATGATGACTTCTGTTATTTAAAGGACTCAATAGCATTCTTTATAACATTCACTAGTGATAAATCATCATCACTAATGTCTACAATTGCTTTTGTGTTAGATGTTGAGGGTCCTTGCTAATTTGATGTGGTTAAATTTTACTCACCCCTGTCGGTTGTGCTGGAAACACTAGGTAGGAAGAGAGGCACTGGCTGTGAAGAAACTTGAATGTCATCCAGGGGCATAGTAGCCTTCTGCAGCCACTGCCATACATAAGAACATACGCGATGCCATACTGGGATAGACCAAAGGGCCATCAAGTCCAGCATCCTGTTTCCAACAGTGGCCAATTCAGGTCTCAAGTACCTGGCAAGATCCCAGACTAGTAAAACAGATTTTATGCTGTTTATTCTAGAAATAAGCAGTGGATTTTCCCAAGTCCATCTTAATAATAACTTACGAACTTTTCTTTTAGGAAATTATCCAAATCTTCTTTAAACCCTGATAAGCTAACTGCTTTTACCACATTCTTTGGCAACGAATTCCAGAGTTTAATTACACATTGAGTGAAGAAATATTTTCTCCAATTTGTTTTAAATTTACTACTTGGTAGCTTCATTGCATGCCCCCTAATCCTAGTATTTTTGGAAAGAGTAAACAAGTGATTCATGTCTACCCACTCCACTCAGTTTTTTATAGACCTCTATAATATCTCTCCTCAGCTGTCTCTTCCCCAAGCTGAAAAGCCCTAGCCATTTTAGCCTTTCCTCATAAGGAAGTCGACCCATCCCCTTTATCATTTTCAAGATCTTTCTCTGGATCTTTTCTGATTCTACTATACCTTTTTTGAGATGCAGTGACCAAAACTGAACACAGTATTCGAGGTGTGGTTGCACCATGGAGTGATACGTGGAGGGGCATAATCGAACGTGAACGTCCATCTCCATGGGCATCTATCTCTGAGAACGGATACGTGAAGGGGCGGGACAAACTGTATTTTCGAAAAAAAAAAATGGGTGTCCACCTTTTTTCTGATAATACGGTTTGTGCCAGCCAAATGCATCGAATTTGTGCGGATTTGAGCTGGGCAGTATCGTTTTTCAGTGATAATGGAAACCAAAGGCGTCCAGCTCAAAAACGACCAAATCCAAGGCATTGGATCATGGGAGGGGCCAGGATTCGTAGTGCACTGGTCCCGCTCATATGCCAGGACACCAACCGGGCACCCTAGGGGGCACTTGTAACAATTTAAAAAACACATTTAACTACCTCTGAAGTCCATAGCTCCCTTCCCTTGGGTGCTGAGCCCCCCAAATCCCCCCCAAACCCACTCCCCACAACTCTACACCATTACCATAGAACTTATGGCTGAAGGGGGGCACCTACATGTGGGTACAGTGGGTTTTGGGGGCGGTTTGGAGCGCTCCCATTTACCACCACAAATGTGACAGGTAGGGGGGGGGGATGGGCCTGGGTCCACCTGCCTGAAGTCCACTGCACCCACTAACAACTGCTCCAGAGATCTGCATTCTGCTGTGATGGAGCTGGGTATGACATTTGAGGCTGGCATACAGGCTGGAAAAAAAAGTTTTTAAAGTTGTTTTTTTTGGGTGGGAGGGGGTTAGTGACCACTGGGGGAGTCAGGAGTGGTCATCCTCGATTCCCTCCGGTGGTCATCTGGTCATGTAGGGCACTTTTTTGGGACTTCTTTGTGAAAAAAAAGGGTCCAAAAAAAGTGACCCAAATTCGCGCTAAAAACACCTTTCTTTTTTCGATTATCGGCCGAGGACGCCCATCTCTCCTCAACCGATAAACACACCCCAGTCCTGCCTTCACCACGCCTCCGACACGCCCCCGTCAACTTTGTCCATTTTTGCGACAGATTGCAGTTGAAGACACCCAAAATCGCCTTGCGATTATACTGATTTGGGCGCCCACGGGAGAAAGATGCCCATCTCCCGATTTGGGTGTCTTTCTCTTTCGAAAATAAGGTGGAAAGGCATTATAAAATTCTCATTTTTGTTTTCAATTCCTTTCTTAATAATTCATAACATTCTACTTGTTTTCGTAGTTGCTGCTGTACACTGAGCAGAGAATTTCAATGTATCATCAACAATGACATCTAGATCCCTTTCCTGGGCGATGCCATTCATTTGAATGAGTTTTCTGCAAAAATGTTAGATCAACATCAATCTTGATCTTGTTATTCATTTCTCTCTGGCAATGTCTGTTGAATCAACGGGTATCTGTGTTAAAGTCTAGCCCTCTAATGTGACTTTAATTAAAGGTAATGTGGTAGTGGGACTGAAACTTGAAAAATGTAAAAAAAATATCTTATAGGTGGTATAGTATGAGGTCCTTGATCTTTTCCTGTGCTTCTGTGATGACTTGTAAAGACATGTAGAGGAAAATATCTATTATAAGAACTGGGGTTACCAGTTGCCATTATACCCCCAATATCAAAGATATCACTATCTGCCTCAGAAGAAATGGGAAGAATTAGAGGAGACCTAAAAGAAACCTCAAGTGAATATGTTATCAATGGATAGCCTAGACCTCTGTTAGGTCTTAGAAACATCCTATGCCAAGTGTGAGAGATCCTACCAGGGAAGGCTGAATGGTTGAGCCATGACAACCTTAAAGTTAGCATGCTCTTGGGGTTAGCCATGTAAGAAGGCTGGGTGAACCTGCTACTAGGGTGTTTAGTAGCTGGACATTATATAGATAGAACAGGTGGCTTTGAGGTTGCTGCATGTATTTTATTCTGGTCTGCATTTAAACACCTCAGGGAGTAATTTTATAAAGCGTTTTACTATGTGTATTATACATGCCTTTTATAAAATTTGTCAACTACATACAGAGCACATGTACAAAAAGTACACACTTGGAAAGTGTATGCATACCGTTATGTGATCTGCACTTATGTGTTCCTGGGGGGTAGTGTGGGCAGAGCAGGGGTGGAGTTGTGATGTGTCAGCATATTTCACAAAATTCACAAGAGCACATGTAGAATACAAGTGCACATTTACACCAACCGGAGCTTGAAACAGAGATTGGTTATGGAAGAGCTTATTTTATAAAGCCAAGGCACATAAGCTGCTGTATTACCTTTTAAAGTGGTCCTTTTATAACACCATTAAGTGCTTCTGTTCCAAGCACAGTTCTGTTGGTATCTGCAAATTTATCACAGCACCTGTAATGTTAAATGCTGGGAATTCCTCCAATGGCTGCTGCATTAAGGAGCCCTTTTACTAGGCTGTGATAATAAATGGGCTTAGCACATCCTAATGCGGGACTTTCCCACATGCTAAGTCTATTTTTAGCACAGATATAAATTCAGCCTTTTTCAATTATTTCCTTTGCTGGCCATGCACTAATGCTAGCATTAGCATGTGGCCACTGAAAAGAAATTAATACAGGAGCCCTTAGGAGCCAGCGTTATTCTTTCAGCCCATGCTAATGTCAGCATACTAGTTGAATAGTGCTTTCAAGCTCATTCTTCACCCCGATATGCCCCCTCTGAAATAACAAAATGCTATATGGTTAGCATGCACAAATGTCAAAATTAATGCAAAACACTTTACCACTTTTCCTTTGTCACCCTTGTGACTTTCATCTGTGTGTCAACAAGGGTTACTGTTCTTCTGTTTTCCTGCCGTGAAACACTTTACCTCATCATGTGTTAGGCCGTTTTTTCTCATGTTAAGTAAACATTAGCGCTTAATGCAGTTAAGTAAAAGGGCCCCTAAGTCCCACAGCAACTGCAAATTTTACCACAGCTTTGTAAAAGAGCCCCCAAATGAAGTTAAAATACATGCCTTTTTTGATTTCTCACCTAGGTATCCTATTATCAAATCAAGCCCTTTGAGTGAATGCCTGTGAAGTAACATACCTCGTTATGGAATATAGATACTGATTCCCTGTGTTACACAGCCCTGGTGATCTTGCAGAGGTACAGAGCACATCACAGAAGATGACCTGCCACAATGCCTTTAAAAAGAGACAGTAGTCCTTTATCTTTCTCACGTTTTCTTTCCATTCCTTTTCAATAAGATCCAGTACTTTCTTACTTTGGAGTATATGGGGTTATTTCATTCAATATCAAAAGCTTTGTCACCTGTTAGATCTTTATGTGATTCTCCCCTTTGGGAGACACGTGCATATTTTCTGGCTAAGCATTATAAGACAATGGACCCTTTGAAGAAAAACTAAACCTAAAAATGAAAGAGAATGAATGCTTTTGAAACTCGGTGGAAGATTTTCTTTTTAAAACATAGATACTGAACAATGTACATGAAGAATATTCTCCATTAAATGTAATTATCATTTAATTACTCAAACAATAGCTTAAGCTGAGAAAGGGCTCAATTTATATATAAAAGTTTTATGTTGGGATGAAATTAAATTGTGAGCATGTCAGTCATCTTTTTCAAGAAAAGAGCATACACATAATTGGTGCAAGACAAAATCTTTTCAGTCTCATCTGATAAAATGTATTTTATTTGATAAAATGTACCTCATTCCAGCATGTAATTAAATTCATTTGTCAAACTCAGTGCTCAAGTAAGTGAGATTTAAACATGCACTGAGAGGTAATATTGGTAAACCTGGAACCATATAGAAATAGAGAGAAATCCTTTTCTTATTTTTTGATGGTAGAAGTTACGGTCAGCCCCCCCCCCCCCTACACCCGGAGTTCCCAGTTCAGTTCTACAACATACTTTGGGTGAATTTTATATTTGGTGCTGAAAAATCAGCGCCGAAAATAGACTATTCTAAAAGCTGTATTTAAAGTTAGATATAGTATATAGAATAGCTTTTATACCCAGGAATCATGCCTATCTTTAGGTACATCCATTTGCACCAACTGAAACGTGCAAATGTAGGCATCTAAACTACGTGGGTATCCCCTCCTTTTTCTATAACAATGGGCAAATATGCTAGGAACACCCCCATTCTGCTCATGACCCTCCCATTTCTGTGCCCCCTTTTTTTTTTTTACTCATGTGTAAAATTTAGGTACAGATCCCACACCTAAATTTATGCACATAAATTCCAATTAAATCTAATTAGTGCCAATAAATGCTTGTTAAAAAAGCCAATTATTCATGCTAATTAGTTCATTATGTAATTAAATTGTGCATGCAAATCGGGCACATGCCCAAAGTTGCACATGCAATTTTTGATGACTTTTATACAACTGGGGGGGGGGGGGTGTTTTAAAATATACTGACTAGGAAATACAGATTAAGACTATTTCCTTAGGGTTGATATTCAAAAATACTTATAGGGCAGCATAATGGGCTAGGGGGCCCTTTTAATAAGTTGTATAGGCGCCTATGTGCACCCAACATGTGCCAAATTGGAGTTACTGCCCGGTTACCATGTGGCCCTTGCGGTGATTTCAATTTTGGCGCACATCTGCTACGTGCATTTGAAAAATACTTTTTTCTTTTCTGGCTCATGGCAGCTATGCATGTCAAATAGCATTTCATGTGCATAGACTATTGTTGCCTGGTTACCGCGTGAGACCTTACCGTTAGGTCTCAGACCCAAAATGGACGCGTGACAATTTTCATTTTGCTACACGTCTGTTATCGGCAAAAAAGGCATTTTTTTGTAGGTGCGCTAAAAGATAATTCTGCGCATGCCCAAAACATGTCCACACTACTGCAGGCCACTTTCCAGCACACCTTAGTAAAAGGACCCCTAGATTCAGTATATGGCGCCTGAGAAATTCATGCAGAAAAAATTATGCCTAGGCGTATTCTTTAAAGAATGCCTACATTTTATAGAATAGACTTAATTTCTACATGGTATATAGAATATGCCGAGTGGCTTGCCACGCAACTAAATTTGGTCATGTTCATTTAGGACACATTTTACTTGGTGTAAATCTCGATGCCTAAATTAGGAGCAGATCGGGTGTATTCCATAACAATGCACATAGATTTTAGAAATGCCCACGCCCTGCCCTTGGCCATGACCCCTTTTCAACTATGCGACTTAGAATTTAGACACACATGTTATAGAATATACTTAGGGCCCCGTTTACTAAGCTGCTATAGAGGCGCATTAGTGCTTTTAGGGCCCGCTAACTATGTAGGGGCCCACAATATTCCTCTGGGCAGCTACACAGCTAGCGTGTGCTAATTTTGTGCACGTGATAAAAATGCTAGCGCACCTTAGTAAACAGAGCCCTTAGAGAGTTGTGCATATAAATCTCAATTAATGCAAATTAGTGCAGACAATTGCTTGTTAACATCCAATTAACAGCGCTGATTAGCTAGGATACGCATTGTTATAGAATATGCTTCAGTTTCTTCCTGGATTTTCAGATGTCATATATAGAGTCTGAGAGAATATCCTGCTTATTTTCTAAGGAGAGGAGCGCCCATCTTCCGACACAAATCGGGAGATGGGCGTCCTTCTCCTAAGGGCGCCCAAATCGGCATAATCGAAAGCCGATTTTGGGCGGCTTCAAATGCTTTCCGTTAAAGGACGGCCAAAGTTTAAGGGGGCGTGTTAGCAGTGTACCGAAGGCGGGACGGGGCGTGGTTAAGAGATGGCCGTCCTCGGCCGATAATGGAAAAAAGAAGAGTGTCCCTGAAGAGCATTTGGCTGACTTTACTTGGTCCCTTTTTGTTCACAACCAAGCCTTGAAAAGGTGCCCGAACTGACCAGATGACCACCGTAGGGAATCGGGGATGACCTCCCCTTACTCCCCCAGTGGTCACCAACCCTCTCCCACCAAAAAAATAAAAATAAAAAACATTTTTTTGCCAGCCTGTATGCCAGCCTCAAATGTCATACCCAGCTCCATCACAGCAGTATGCAGGTCCCTGGAGCAGTTTTTAGTGGATATTGCAGTGCACTTCAGGCAGGTGGACCCAGGCCCATCCCCCCTACCTGTTACATGTGTGGTGGTAAATGGGAGCCCTCCAAAACCCTCCCGAAACCCACTGTACCCATATCTAGATGCCCCCCATTACCCTTTAAGGGCTATGGTTGTGTTGTACAGTTGTGGGGAGTGGGGTTTGGGGGGGTTTGAAGGACTCAGCACACAAGGTAAGGGAGCTATGTACCTGGGAGCATGTGAGGGGGACCAGTGCACTACAAATGCTGGCTCCTCCCATTACCAAATGGCTTGGATTTGGCCGTTTTTCAGATGGGCGCCCTTAGTTTCCATTATATGCGAAAACCACGGTCGGCCATCTCTAAGGGCGGCCATCTCTAAGGTTGACCCAAATGTTGAGATTTGGCTGTCCCCGACCATATTATTGAAACGAAAGATGGCCGTCCATCTTGTTTCGATAATACGGTCGGGGACGCCTCTTTACGGGGCCGTCCTTAGAGATGGGTGCCCTTATAGATGGGCGCCCCTGTTCGATTATGCCCCTCCACGCTGACCACGTAAGAGTTTTTGTATTTTTTTAAATGCTGTGCCACCAAACATGGACGTTTTGAATGGATAAATTATGTTTAAATTTAGGATCTCATATTCAATGGTCCTATCTAAATAGATAGACCCACTGAATTTCAGGCATAAGGATAAGCAGATAAATCTTTTACCTCTCTTATGCTGAGGATGGTCTCTTGAAGTTTTGCCTTTCTGTTTCTCTGTGTTCTGTAAGCCATAAAGGGACTCAAAATGGTAAGTAGTAAAAAAAAAGTATGAATAGCAATTCTAGTAAAAGTAGACATTAAAGAAATATTTAGAAACAAAAAAAAAAAAATCTTTGGAGAGCACCAGAGAAAAGGCCATTATCAAAGCTTCCTTAATTACCTTATAATTTACTCAGGGACAAGCCCACAAACATCTATTCATTCAAATGTAAACATACCTTTATTTGTTTATGGTAGCCTTTAGATATGAATATATTTAACCCTACTCATGAGTAAATCTATTTCATAACACTGCCAGAGCTCAGCAACTCCTGTTACTTCCCTTAGAACAATTTATTTTTGTTTTATTCTGACAAAAAAATAGGAAGACTAAAAATAAACTCTTTTACTCAATCACATTAACACCGTAAATGTTTTAGCAACTTTACCCTACTTTTAAACACAAAAGGTTTCTCGTGCTAACTTTATGAAGGTTTCTTTTTTTAAATGTGAGCACACAAAAAAATGTCCTCATAAAAAATATTACTATGAAAGGGGAAATGTTATTGACAGTTGATTTCAATTTGCTGGATGTTGATTGCAACTTTGGTCCTGGGGAACTGAGGAACTGAGTTTGATTCCCGGCACAGGCAGCTCCTTGTGACTCTGGGCAAGTCACTTAACCCTCCATTGCCCCATGTAAGCCGCATTGAGCCTGCCATGAGTGGGAAAGCGCGGGGTACAAATGTAACAAAAAAAAAAAAAACATGCCTGTCAGGAGGGAGATACTGCATTGTCTAAAATGAGAACTATTTTGGTAATTGGTAATGGAGCCTATTTTTGGATGGCAGAAAGAGGTTAGGGGCCCTTTTACTAAGCTGTGTAAACGTCTAAGCATGCCCAACGCATGCCAAAATAGAGTTATTGCCCGGCTACTGTGTGGCTTTTGTGGTAATTTCATTTTTGGCACATGTCCAATACATGCAGCCAAAAAATAATTTTTATTTTTAGGTGCATGTATCGGACACGCGTCAAGTGGCATTTGACGCGGGTAGGTCATTACCGCCTGGTTACCATGTGAGACTTTACCACTAGGTCAATAACTGGCAGTAAGGTCGCAGACCCAAAATGGATGCACGGCAATTTTGATTTTTCTGCACGTCCATTTTCGGCAAAAATACAGGCGCTCTGAAAAAATGGATCAGTGCGTGCCCAAAACCCATGCCTACACTACTGCAAGCCATTTTCAGCGCACCTTAGTACAAGGACTCCTTTGTCTTTATGAATTACAAGGAATGGCAGAAAGAGGAAGAAAAAATCAATAGCTGGAGAATCAAAAGAACACTGGGAAGGTGATCAAGAAAGCAAAGATGCAAATGGAAGAAAAAAATTAGGGGTGGGGGACAAAACACTTTTTTTTTAGATATGTTAGGAATTCATCAAGGTGCAGTAAAAGTTCCTCCTTTAATGCACCTTGATTTACTGTGGCGAAAAAGCTGGGGTTATTTTACCATGAGTTTTGTAACCTAACGCGACAGACACGTTAAACACCACTCAGATGTTAGAGTATCACCACAAGTTACGTTAGGGTATTTGCATGGGGGCATTTTAGGGGTGGAGTCTGGTTAGCTTCCGATTTTCAGAGCTAACTGGTTAATCTTAGCTCATAAATAGGACTGATAAAATAGCTGTCCTATCTTTATATGGTAATGCATAGCCGGTTAGCTCTGAATATCAAGTTAACTGGGCATGCTCTAGCCGGCCTAAAAAAATGGATATTCAATGCCGGCGGTTGAATATGATTTGAAATTGAGGAGCCTTTTTATTAAGCCATGTAAACATCTACGCGCACCCAATGCGAGCCAAAATGGAGTTACTGCATGGCTACCCCGTGACTCTTGTGGTAATTTCAATTTTGCCACATGTCCGATATGCACAGCTGAAAAATCATTTTAATTTCCTGCCACATGTATCGGACACGTGCCAAGTGGCATTTGGCGCGTGTAGGTCATTTCCGCCCAGTTACTGCATGAGACTTTACCGCTAGGTCAATGGCTGGCGGTAAGGTCTCAAACCCAAAATGGATGTGCAGCAATTTTCAATTTGCTGCTCGCCCATATTCGGCAAAAATTTCAAAATGGCCTTTTTTACAGGTGCACTGAAAAATGATTCTGCGCGTGCTCAAAACCCTGCGCCTACACTACCGCAGGCCATTTTTCAGCACACCTTAGTAAAAGGACCCCTGAATACCTGGGTTTAATGCTAGTGGGGGACAACAGCGCTGCCCCCCCACAGTTGAATATCGGGAGGATGGTTACCATATGGGGGGAAGTGTACAGTTTTGATGTGAATTCAAACTATGTTGGGGACATCGGGTTTGATGTGGTTAGGAGAGCAGCAGAATGTAATTCATCTTCCAGATGCAGTCTGACAACTGTCAAATTATATTGTGAAATGTGTGAGGACTTTGTACCCTTGTGAAAACAGCTACACTGTTGCAATTGCTTCATCACCAGGGGGTGCATATTGCCTGCTAATAGGAGGCAATATGTACCTCTCCCCCAGGGAACATGATAAATTAGCAAGAGACTTGGGGGGGGGGGGGGGGGGGGGAGAGTCAATGCTTTCCTACCTATTACAGTTCCAAAAGCTTGGGAGTTTGCGTTTTGTTCACAAATCATTCAGTAAATGTACTTGGACCCAGAGGGGCAGTTTTTAATACTTGAGGGTAAGTTATTCAGGAAAGAACTAATGCTGGCTAATGTCTATGGACCTACTGGGAGCTCCATGGTATGTTTTAAAAAAAAAAAAATGTCTTCACTATTTTGTCCCACTATGATATAACCTCCTTGATTAGGAACAGCAAAACAGGAAAAACCTCTAAGACGGATCCGCACAGTGCAAAGGGAGTAGAGGCTGACCACAGACTAAACCAACTCAGGAGATGATGTTGATGAAAACACTTTATTGAATATTCAAGGGACTTGACATGGTTTGTGTTTCAACGCACAAAGGCGTCTGCCTCAGGGGTCACATCAGGTAGTATGTGGAAGAAACTTGATTTGAATTTCATTGAGTTCACCTTTGGTTAAAATTCTGTTTAATGTGTGCACTCTGTGAACATCCTTTGTGACCCCTGAGGCAGACACCTTTGTGCATCAAAACATGGACCGTGTCCGGTCCCTTGAATATTCAATAAAGTGTTTTCATCATCAACATCTCCCGAGTTGGTTTAGTCTGTGGTCAGCCTCTACTGCCTTTGCACTGTAACCTCGTTGATTACAGAGGAGTCTGGAATACTTGTTTTGCCTCTGCCATAGACAGAACAGCTGTCGGGCGAGCTGCATCATTGGGAGAGCTATATAGGGCTATGTCTTTATTTGACTTACATGATATATGGAGAGAAAGAAACCACAATTTGGGATTTCACCAATTTTCCTCAGTTTATAAATCATATAGCAGAACTGATTTTTTTAAAAGCAGTTGTCATTTGAGCAGCAGAATTCAGGAGGCTGAATTTCTTTCGGGATCTCTATCAGACCATTACCCTGTTGCTATAACTATTAGTTTGACCAACGGAGTGCAGAAATGAGGACGTTGACATCCTAGCTTGAAGGAGCGGTTTTCAGTGACTTCACAAAGGCAGCCCTAACAGAATTTCTCACATTCTACCCTCCTGAGCTGTACCTTCCTCTACTACTGTGTGTGAGACTTTAAAAACAGTGCTAAAGGGCAAGATTATCTCCTATGCTAGAAAGAAGAAAAAAATTTAGGCAGCAAGAAGAGAAGGACTCAATATTAGGATTAAGGATTTGGAAAAGCGACATATGCAAACTTGTTTAGTAAGACCTACTGGGAGGTAACCGTAGCTAGGGATCAGCTGGTGTTATTGCAAACAGATACGATTGCAAAAGCTTAAATAAATTTTATGAACATGGCATTGTATCTGCATTAAGAATCTACTGTCCTCCAAGGACCTTGCAATCAATGGATCAGAACTTGCTGGTTGTACCATCTTTCTGTACTGTGAGCTTGTTAGAATTAAGAAATAGAAATTTCCAGGTTATGGGACCGTAACATACGTAAACTGGAGAATATCTGATCTTTTTGAAAGTATCTAAAGGCTCATTTGATTAAAAAAGCATTTCTTAGCAATTAACAGATAGTCTCCAGAATATGAAATTGATATGTGGAGCGATTATTGTCAGTTTATTGTTTTAATTTTTGCTTTAATTCTTTGTGCTTTTTAATGTTTATTCTGTAATCTGTCTAGAATTTTAGTCAGTGTGGAATAGAAATTATTTAAATAAATAAAATAAAGTGGGGAACCTCTTGGCCCAGCAACTTAAGCATCAGCACACCAATATGACTGTAGGTAGAATTCTAGATACTATTGGAGCACTACAGCATTCCCTAGATGTTATAAAATTACTAAAAGGTGTTATATGTGAGACAATAGGAAGCAATAGAGGAACAGATCACTGACTTTATAAGAGGATGTAAGTTACCAGAATACCAGACCAGATTCAGGAGAAGTTAAATGCATTGATTACGCACAGTGAGGTTTGTAACGCCATCTTTGCACTGGCACTTCAAAAATGCTTGAGCCCAGATTGCTATCCATTGGATTTTTATAGAGATTATTTTGTGAGGATCTCACCCCAATACTAGTGGAGCTATTTAATGACTTGTATGGGGTGGGGAAAGGTGATAGGGATTATGTCGGAAGCCCTCATTAGGCTTATTCATAAGAAAGTCAAAGGCCTCGTGGACTATGCTTCATACATGCCACTGCACTAACCATTAGGCTACTCTCTCACGTTAATAACAACAAAATACAACAGCCAGGCTACTATATGGGATGAACAAATAACAACAAGCAATTCCATTGCTACAAAACTTGTGTTGGCTCCCTATTGAATCATGTATAAAATTTACATTTTACTGCTTGATTTATACATCAGAGACAGGCAACCACTTAGTCAAGTTCTGTTATAGTGTTTTTGATTCAATCTAAAAGCCTAAGACTAAAAGTGCAATTACTGTTTCGTTTTCCTGATGCTAAAAAACTCATACACAATTATTTGCATACCAATCGGCATTAATATGGAATGAAATGCCATTTAATATAAGAACTTAATATGATTATATTGCATTTCATAGAAGATTGAAAACTTTCCTTTTTACAAAACTTGTATGCATTTAAACCTTATTATGGAAATAATTGTTTTCTACTATTTTGGCAATGTATAGTTTCAGAAATTGCTATTATTACTAGCATTTACACTCACAAATTCTAGTATTCTAAACATTATCCCCCCCCCCCCCCCCCCCGATTCGCTATATGGTGACTAGAGTTCTACTAACAAATCAACACATGTAGCTGATTTCTGTGCGGAAATTAACTGGGTATCAAGTCAATCAGCACCAATAATTGGATGCTGACAAGCAAGTATTGGTACTAATTGACACTAAATAGGATTTACACGCATATCTCGCTAAAGGGCCATTTTACAATGCTGCGGGAGAGCTACTGCAGTGTTGGCATGCGTCAATCCAGCACTACCACCTGCCCACCACTGGAGCTAGTGGTAGTGAAGCCCCCAGCATGTGCCATTTCCAGTGTGAGCAGAAATATTTTTATTTTTACTGCTGGGAACGTACCCGGCAGTAATTGGGCAATGCTATGTACTGCCTGGTTACTGCTGGGTTAGTGCAGGAGCCCCTTACTGCCTCTTGTATGGGTTCCCCCTGGAAATGTCCACGTGGCAATTTTGTACTTACCGCACAGCCATTTCCTTTTTTTAAAAAAACCCGGTTACAGTAATAAGGGCCTCAAAATGTGGGAAATCCATGCACTGAAACTATCGTAAGGACCCTTTTAATGCAACTTGGTAAAAAGGCCCCTAAGTGTATTCTATAAAGCAATGCACATAAACTGGACTGCGCAGATCTCAAAATGGGGCGTGGCCATGGGAGGGTGGGTTGTAGGCATTCCTAAAATTTACATGCAGTGGTATAGAATATGCCCAACCCATGCCTAAATTAGTCATGTGCTTTTACACCACGTTTTAGTTGGAATAAATGGCCGCAACTAAATTTAGTCACAAGAACAGGTGCTATGTGTATTCTATAAACTGCATCTAACTTTAGGCAAGGATTAAAGAATAGCACTACGCATCATTTTTTTCTGTGCAAATTTTTTTTGGCACCATATATAGAATCTAGTCCTATGTACATAGCATATAGGATATAGAATTGCCTTTTTAGTGTGTAATAAAAGCCAAGACCTTTTGTATAAGTTGCTAAATTGAGCCTATAGATTTCCTTTGTTTCATTCGAAATTCAGTGTGGCAGACCCTGTTTGATGAAGGGGGTGTGGAGCTTAAGGATATTACTCACATATGTACTGGGGGGGGGGGGGGGTGCAATAGAATACATTAATTTTGGAATAAAATCCAGAGGCAGATTAGAGCCCTTGCATGCTCACATATTGATGTGAGTTATTACAGCTATTACAGAGACGTGGTTCAATGATTCTGTGACTATACTGGGCTATAATCTTTTTAGAAAGGATAGAGAGGGCCGAAGGGGTGGAGGTGTGGCTTTTTTAAACAGATGCCCTACCAGTCAGTAATGGCAGCGAATGCTGAGATGAAACTGCAGTGTGTTCATAGGAAATTTCTGGAGGTGATTGCAACATTTCTGGACATATAACAGAGAAAGCAGCCTCCATATTTCAATTGTAGAGTTTTGCTTCTCTGTTGTAAATGGTTTCTCTCTTTAAACTAAGAAGATATGTTTGACAGTGAGCTCCTTACCATATATGTCCTGTGTTTTTATACTTCAGTAAGTGTGTTGTTTTCTAGTAATATATTTTGGGGAGTACCTGCTCATTTCACTTGCTCTTTGCCATTACTTTACTATCAAGGAGGTTTGCTTCTGGATATCTCTGAACAAATAATAACATTTTGACATGCTTTAAGCCAGTTTAAGACATTGACTTTGGAAACATTAAAAGCTTGATCTTCACTGATTTAGAGTCATATTTGTGGACTGTAACATCTGATCATGTATCCTATGAGTTCAGTTAAGCATTTGATGAACCAATCTGGTGGGTTTTCCATCATGTAGTATGGGCAGCTGTCTAGTAAGCAATTGGCGTGTTCATATTTTGTCAGTAGTGCTTTAACTGTGCTGGTTGTTGGTATCTTAAAGGAGGACCAGATTCTATCTGCCTTGATGTGGTTGATTTCACATTCATGTAGGAAATCTATGAGTGTTGTTTGTGTTGCAGCTAGGTTTGATCTTATTTTTATTATTTTTTCTTCAAAATATTGTGCAAGCTCATCTGCTGTTGGTGTTTTTTCTTTTAACGTTTGCAGAGCTTGTGTGTTCAGTGTGTTTTTCATGAGTTCATATATTTTTTGTGTGTTTATCTCTTCTGGGCACACGTATGTGCTATAGATGGGCATAATCCAACGGGCACGACCATCTCTAAGGGCGCCCATCTCTAAGGACGTCCCGGTGAAGGGGCGGGGAAACCCGTATTATCTAAACAAGATGGGTGTCCATCTTTTGTTTCGATAATACGGTCAGGGACGCCCAAATCTCAACATTTAGGTTCACCTTAGAGATGGTCATCCCCGGTTTTCGACGATAATGGAAACTGAGGACGCCCATCTCAAAAACGATCAAATCTAAGTCATTTGGTCATGGGAGGAGCCAGCATTCGTAGTGCACTGGTCCCCCTGACATGCCAGGACACCAACCGGTCACCCTAGGGGGCACTGCAGTGGACTGATGCACTAACTGAATGGAAAAAGGCATGCATTGGTCACTAACCACCTCCCACCCCGAAAAAACAACTTTAAAAACGTTTGTCTTTTTTTTTTAGAGTACGGGTGAAGGATGTCCTTTGCTACGCCTCCGTGATGGCAGTTGAGGACGTCCTTTGCTATTTATTTATTCATTTAGATTTTGCTCACACCTTTTCCAGTAGTAGCTCAAGGTGAGTTACATTCAGGTACACTGGATATTTCTATGCCTCCGTCCCTGCAATGGCAGTTGACGATGTCCTTTGATATGCCTCTGTCCCTGTGACAGCAGTTGAAGATGTCCAAAATGTGGATGTTTGTGAGAAGGATGTCCATGCCTGCTATGCCTTTGACATCCCCTTTATTTATTTGGATTTTAGATCACAAGTAGCAATGGTGGGATTTAAACTGACCACCTCTGGATTGCAAGACCAGTGCTCTAACCACTAGGCCACTCCTCCACTCCACTCCCTTGAAATTTGGCCATCCCTGTATGGGGTGGGGGCTGTTGAGGACGTCCAAAATGTTTGAAAGAAGGACGTCCACAACCTCGTTATGCCTCTGCTGACACATACATACCTCCCTCCCAAGAGACCTGCATACTGCCCCCCCCCCCCCCAGGAATGGCCAAATTTCAATGGAGTGGAGTGGCCTAGTGGTTAGAGCACTGGTCTTGCAATCCAGAGGTGGCCAGTTTAAATCCCACCATTGCTACTTGTGATCTAAAATCCAAATAAATAAAGGGGATGTCAAAGGCATAGCAGGCATGGACATCCTTCTCACAGAAACATTCAGGCATGGACATCCTTCTCACAAACATCCACACTTTGGACACCTTCAACTGCAGTTGCAGGGACAGAGGCATAGCAAAGTAGGTCCTTCACCCATACTCTAAAAAAGACAAAAGTTTTCAAAATTTTTTTTTCAGGATGGGAGGTGGTTAGTGACCACTGGGGGAGTCAGGGAAGGTCATCCCCGATTTCCTCTGGTGGTCATCTGGTCATTTAGGGCATATTTTTGTGGCTTGGTCGTAAAAGAAAAAGGACCAAGTAAAGTTGGCCAAGTATTCATCAGGGACGCCCTTCTTTTTTCCATTATCGCTTGAGGACGCCCCTCTGTTAGGCACACCCCAGTCCCGCCTTCGCTACGCCTCCGGGAACTTTAGTTATCCCCGCGACAGGAAGCAGTTGGGGATGCCCAAAATCGGCTTTCGATTATGCCGATTTGGGCGACCCTGAGAGAAGGAAGCCCATCTCCCAATTTGTGTCGGAAGATGGGCGTCCTTCCCTTTCGAAAATAAGCTAGATAGCATTCTGCTTTGGCTCCTTTTATGGTGTGTTTGTACTTGCTTAGGGCTTTCCTCCATGTGGTTTTGTTCATGTCTGATTTGTTTTTGGATCATTTTCTTTCCAGTTTCCTGCACAGTTTTTTCATCTCTAATAGTTCCTTGTTGGACCAGGGATGTGGTTGTCGTTTCCTCTTAGCTTTCATTTTGAGTGGTGCTATTTCGTTTGGTGTGTTTCCACTTAGTTTGTCCCAGTTTCTCATGAAGTGAATATTATGTTTGTTTGGTCATTCATCGCTGTTGACCAGAAGCTATGGTCATCCACTTTTCCTCTGGTTAGGGCAGTGTGTGGTGTCCTCAATTCTCTGTTTTTGCCGTTCTCTTTTCATTGAAGTATGAAGGTGAGTTTGTTATGGTCTGACCATGGCACCTCTGCCCAGTTATGATTCTCTATTATATGGTTGTTATTGGCTAAGAGTCTGTAAGCTAGTATGCCTAATTGGTGACCTTTTAGATGAGGTGGCTGATGCTGTTTTGACATTCCATTGGTTCAGGAAGTTTGTAATCACCTAGTAGAAGGACATTTGAGAAGTGTATGCATATGTTTGATATGAAGTCCATGAAGTCGTCTTGGGTGTTGGACCATCTTCCAGGTGGGCGTTAGAAAAGTATACCACATAATTGATCAGTTAATGTTGAGTCTGTGATTTTGCATACCATGATTTCAAATGCAGGAGATATATGTTCAGCTATAGTTTCTTCTGCAAAGAAGGATTTGTATATTAAGGTGACCCCACCTCCTTTCTTTTTAGTTCTGCAGATGTGTGTTATTGTTACTCCGATCCACTGGTCGTGAGCTCTTAGGCCCAGGCCGAAGTCAAAAGGGGTCTAGGAAAGGCCTGGGGTGGACCGAACCGCAACAGGACAATAATAGAACTCAGGGTACTCACCCAGAACTCCAGGCACCTAAGGAATGGGGCCGAACACCTCCAAGGAAAGGGAACTACAGAGGACATTTGGACTGCACCTGCAGATAGGCAGGACCCAGATACCAAAGGAGGAGGCACAGGAACCAGCTGGCAGCAATAGGGTACTGCAAGTGGTGACGCAGGAACAAAATACTGGAACAGCTAACCAGGACTTCACCTGCGCTTGGCCACTGTTCCCAGGGGTTGAGCCCCTGGGTGCAGGCAGCCGGCAAGACTTGATGGACAAACAGCGGAAGCAGAAGTTGAAGCAGGCAAAGCTGAACCAGACTGACAGAAACAAGGCAGACCAGGCAGAGCCCAGCACAACAGGGAAAATAGGAAAACTTAACCCAGAAGGGAAAATAGGCAGCACACAGAACTCCAAGGCACAAACAACCCACACAGCCAGGACTGAGACTGCAGTGCTGACAATAGCACACACCCAAAGAAAACAAAGGCAAGACCACAACAGAAGGATAACTAAAACAGCGGAAGCAGAAGTTGAAGCAGGCAAAGCTGAACCAGACTGACAGAAACAAGGCAGACCAGGCAGAGCCCAGCACAACAGGGAAAATAGGAAAACTTAACCCAGAAGGGAAAATAGGCAGCACACAGAACTCCAAGGCACAAACAACCCACACAGCCAGGACTGAGACTGCAGTGCTGACAATAGCACACACCCAAAGAAAACAAAGGCAAGACCACAACAGAAGGATAACTAAAACAAACAAGCTAGAAGGGCACAGAAGACAAACCCTACAGCCAGTCAAACAGAGAGCACAGCCCAGCTGCAGAGATAGGTAATTAAGCACAAAGACGGAACACGGAGAAAACTCTGACAAGCCAGCAACCAGACAAACACAAAGAGGGAGGAAACAGACTCCCCCCAAAGCAAAGAGCAACCAGTTCACAAGAAATAAAGGTCAGAGGCTTATAGCAGGAAAATCCTAATGCCAAAGCAGCATTTACCTGAAACTGCAGGTTAAAGTAGATCCTGGCTACTGACATCTGTAGCTGCAGACGTCAGCCCCCACCTAGCTGCCCAATCAGATGCAAGTCCCACCCAGTTTCCCGAGCAGAGAGGTTTCCAGCCCCTCCCTAGCCTGTTAGCAGAGTGGGGTCCAGCCTCTCCTTAGTCTGTTTAGCAGGCACAAGTCAAGCAATACAGGGTCGTCTCGCATTTGCAGTCACGTTTCTGTTATGAATAGTATACCTAATTGCTCGGTTTCAATCCAGTCTCTAATTATGGTTGACTTGTTAACCGCTGATCTCACATTTATGTAACCTATAGGAATGGGTATATATGTATCAATATTGGTGTACTTAATAGTCTATAAATGTCTGTGCGTTCTTTTTTGATTTTGTAGCCATTGCGATGCTATTTGTGCTTATCTTTTTGGTATTGGTTAGGATGTTGATCTCTGGTTTGTTTTGGTTTTTATAGTTTGGTCTTTCCAGTTGGTGAGGGGGGTGTCGTTTTGCTGTAATAAGTACGGTGATTTTATTCCATTCATTGATCGAAGTGGCTTGTAACCCCATTATCCATAGTATTATCATGCAGTAGAAAAACCATGATCTAATATTGGCCACAATGGGATATGTTGTGGGACTTGTGGTAGAGAGGTGGTAATTAGGGGTTAATTGCTGGAACCACCAGTGGTCTTCACAAGTCGCTTAGTAAACGACTTTATTCCACAGTTTTTCCATGATGCACAATGGTGCAAATTGTGTGTTATAAAGACTGAGACAGAACAGGCAACAAACTTTTGACAGGAATCTGATCTATCATATCTAGGGGGCTCCACAGTCAATCAAAGACTATGAAAAAAGAGTGTTTGCCTTCCTGTTATTAGGCAGGGTTTCTCTTTCAGGCTGCCCTTCTTCCATAGTTAGTCATGCAGCTGTGAATGGAAAGTTTAGAGAGGGCTACAGGCTTTCATGTTCATGGATTTGACAATGTCTTTAGTTTGCTGTTTGTGGGAAAGTTACAAATGCATACAGTTCTCTTTTCCAAGTTGCTGGCTTTGAACTACAGCCACAGTGTAGCTCTCATTTTCATAGATGCATCAATTTCTTTTGTTTGCTGTTTAAATGAAGGTTAGAAATGCAGACAGTTCTCTTTTTCAAGTTGCCTGTTTGGATTTACTGCAGGCAATGGAGAGGGGAGGGGGGATGTGAGCTGAGTAGGACAGATATTTGTGAGACAAAGGTGAGTAATTGACCTTAAGCACTTCTTAGAATGCAGCTATGAGAAAAGCTTCCACAATGCTTGTTTTAAACCTCCACAAAACTTAAACCTTGATAGATACATTTTCATATCTTTATTCATCTCAGAGTGTTGCTTCAATTTATTGTTTAGTTCTTTTCTAAATCCACTTAAACAGTCTTATTTTAAGTCAGAAACATTGCTTTTGTTGAGGCTGTTTTATCTTCTTCCCCAGAATACTAGGGTGCTTGAAGATCTTTGATTTATTTGGCCAGAGCAGATTTTTGTATTAAAGTAGGTGAGATTTCAAAACTTTCTATCTATTCAGTATAACAAAAAGCCAGTTTGTCTTTGGCAGCAAATAACAGGGGAGTGTTAATTTCACAGACAGTGCTCAATGAGGGTCTGAGTCTCATTGACGTAGGAAAGTTGAGATTCTCTGATAGATATGTAGTCATTCAGTAGAACTGCTTATTCTATTTATATTTTGTACTTTTATATCTTGAAACAAGGTAAAATAGTTTTAAAGTCCATTATCTGATATCTAGCAGGCACTTCTGTTCACTAGAGATGTCGAGCTAAAGACTGTATTTCACTTCTGTAAGATTATTTGGAAGTCTAATTGAGGGGGAGCTTCAGCAGGATATCAGAAGTTTAGAGATTGGATAAAGATATGAACTAACTCACAGAATTACAGTTATAGTTTCATCATTATGCAGTTACTGAATCCTGATGTTGTTTGATGATCCAGTTGATGCAGATCACTGGAGGTTTTTTCTTTTGTTGTTGTTGTAGATTCAGCTCACCACAGGAAAGAGAGAGGTTTGGTGCTTGTAAAGTGGAGGGAGACAAAAAAGTTGCTTTTATCCAGTCAAAACAATGAAATTAAACTAAGTGAAAGAAAGAAAACTCAAAATAAACTCAGGGCCGGTAACCCAACATATACCCGACATATCTCAAGCATATTCATTAGGGGTATCTTGAAAACCATCATAGAGCTTCCTTTCAGGTCTAGTTTGGTTTTTCACATTTTCATTCAATGTGCTTTCAGCAAACGTTTCACTTTTATTCTCCCTTTTTCTTGCACACGTTTATCCTACACTTTCTCTTCCTAAGTTTTATTTTTCACCATTTTTCTTTATTTAATTGAGTTTGTACAATAGTTAGTTAGATTCATTCCCTCAGGTAGCTTTTTCTTCAGTTTTGCAGTGGATAAGTTTTGGAATTATACATAGAGCTGTTATGATAGCACTGAACAATTTGATAGCATTTCATAAGGTCAGTTTCTCAGACTTTATTTAGTTATCTTTTTCACCTGTTTCTCCTATATATATACCTTGTCAGAATGTAAAATATGCATGAGCTTTTCTCTTCTGCTAAAGATTATAGGGCTTTTTTTACGAAAGGGTGGTAGGGATAGCACCGGCTTGGTGCACGGTGATTCAGTCCTACCGCCGGGTTCTTGGGGGAGCCCGGCTGTAGTTCCAACTCCCACCACACACCAATTCTGGTGCTAGAAAATATTTTTAAATTTTCTAGCACTGGGGGCATACTCAGCGGTAATCAGGTGTGTTGGAGCCCTACCACCTCCTAAATGGGAGGCGATAAGGGCTCCTTCAGGAAATGGCCAAGCGGCAAGTGTTTAACTTACTGCATGGCCATTTCCTTCCTTAAAAGAAAAAAAGCCTTTTACTGATGGCAATAAAAGGGGGCCTCAGCATGCAGCAAATCCACATGCCAATGTCACCACAGGGCCCCTTTTACCACCGTTTGGTAAACAGACCCCTTGCATATTGCAGAGTTTAAAGTGCACATCAACATATGTTGATGTACACTTTAAACTCTGCAATATGCAAAGGATTTGTTTTAGATACACACTTCGTACTTTATAATCACACACTTTTCGTTATTCTCAGCCTCATATTTCTAGGCATATTTGATTTTTATATATTTTAAGAGTATTTCTGTAATGGCTATCTGTCACACATTCTACTCCTTATTAGGATATTTTCAGTTTTTTTACCAGATATAATACACACACATGCATACGCACATGTAGTTTCTTTATCCCTATTAATATATATTACAGGGTAGGTTAATGCTTTTGTGTATACTTTTTCATGTACACCTAGAATGTGTATTTTTTTTATACTCTTCTCATGTATTACAATCATTTGCCTCTTCACAGTATTAGCTTGTTTTGCTCAAACTATTATACACCTGGTACTAACTTATTAGAACCCTTTTAAATCTAACCATGTCCTACATTTAAACAGCATCTTAATTCACAATTTAGTCAGTAATTTCTTTTATTAGATTATATGTTATGCTTAACAATCAATATATTATAGGGTTAAATTTACTTAGGGGCCCTTTTACTAAGCCATGTAGGCGTGTATGCGCATCCTACATGTGTTAATTTGGAGTTACCGCCCGGCTACAGCATAGCGGAAACCGGGTGGTAATCATCATTCTACGTATGTAGACGATTACCACACAGTTACCACATGAGACCTTACTGCTAAAAGTCTCAGACCCAAAATGGACACGTGCCAATTTTTATTTTGCTGCATGTCCATTTTCGACAAAAATTTTTTAAAGGCCTTTTTTACAGGCGTGCTAAAAAATGGATCTGTGTGCACGTAAAACACGCGTCTACACTAGCACAGCCCAGCACAGCAAGGCCCCGCACCAGACTGATCCAATGTTTTGGGTGTCACGCCAGTTGGAGTGTCACCGCCCTGGAAGAAGGAGGCAAAGAAGGAAACAACTCTGAGGGTCACCTGTGGCTTCCCCTGTTCTGACACCTATGCCACTCCTAGATATTTATATACAGCTTCCTATTCAAGTTTCTTTATCTCACGCTCATTAGTCAGTGCGGGGTGTTTTAGTATTACTCAACCTCTATCTAAGGAACTTTGCCATGGTACATTTGTCCAGACCAAAAGTCATCTTGAAGTCATCTGAGAAGCTTTTCACTACTTGAAGTTGTTCTGCTAATTGTTGGTCGCTAGAACTGTAGAGCTCCAGGTCATCTACAAACAGTAAGTGTGATTTAACCTCTGCTTCTGTAGCAGTAAGGCTAAACCAAAGTGGATTAAACACCTGAAATATGCCTTGCTGCATCTTGATGTTAGGAATCAGTACTCTAAATTCAGTATCATTTAAGTTCATGACTTTGTAGCTCAGCCATTTTTTAATAACACATTACACTCACACTTGCACAGCTTTTCTCACTATCACAGCTCCCCTCCCAACTCAAACAACCTTGAGCCAAAAAATCCTTGGGGTTCAGTAATTTGGCTATTTCACTTATAATCTTAACATATATTTCAACCTTCCTAAAAATACCTATCCTTAAGTTCTGGTAGACGTGCAGCTCTGTCAGAGCACCGGGCTCGTGCTGCACTTTTGCACTTTCCAAACTGTCTTTTCCCTGTTACAACAACCTCAAGAATCCTCTGACAATACAAATAAAATAGCAGTCCTACCTCAGGTAGAAGTCATCTTCTGCATCCCACTCCCTGTGTCCCGCTACTCAAGACTCATTTTCCGCTGCATGGCTCTGCCATGAGCCTGCAACATTGGCCATCAAAACCAGCATTCTCCAAACCAGGCCGGCTTCGCTCAGTCCCGATTCCCTGGTGCTTCTGCCCATGTGCAGGGAAAAATCACGCATGCACAGAGCCATTCCTTGCAGGCCCAACACAGCCTGCTCCTTGCACTCCCAGCACACACCCAAACAGCTGGTTCTATTGGCCTCCACACCAATGCAGCCCAACACTGCCCGACGCACCAGCACAGGTCCCGCTGCAAGTCACACTTCACCCGTGTCTGCACTCTTCACCCACGACTGTGACAGTCTCTTCTGCATCAGCCTGCCTGCAGACTTAGAACCCACCACCCCAAGCCAGGTATCTAAAAAAACCAACAAAATATTTTAACCCATAGGGTTACATTATAAAATCTACTACTCACACTGTAAGTAGCAATGTTGCTGCATGGTTAACGCGCATTACAAATGCTAATGTGCCTATAATGTGGCTTAGTAAACAGGGCCCTGAGTGAAGCAGTGCTTTTTTTGAATGGTTTTTTTGTAAAGTGATTTCTTCTGGTGTTTTTCCCACAAAATGCAAGTGCTTCTTTAGCAGCACTATATGTATTTTATAAAAGGCTTCCTCCCCCCTCCCCGGTTTACTAAGTTGTGCTAGTGGCTGCTGAGCGCTAATGCCAACACAGACCATTCACTTTGAATGGGCTGTGTTGACATTGCCGCACTGTTTAGTAAACAGGGGGTTTATGTTCAGTGAGCCTTTTCTGAAATACTAGAGGATATTTAATCTCATGAATTTAATTGTCTATTTTTCTACCTAGATGGCCTATAGAAGTTATTCTTTTAAGAATCAAGTAAATGTTCCAAGGTGTTTTGTTATATAAAATATTTGATTGCAAGTGTTTCTCTTCTGTTCCTAAAAAAAAAAAAAGTGTCTGATTGTTATTCAGCCTATGGTGGTCAGCGGGTTTTAAGCCACTGACAGTTTTGGGCACAATTAAGCCTATACATTCGATGTCAGACCATGTCTGGACACCAGCATTGAATATCTGGGGTTAGCAACCCTGGAGTTATGTGGGTGCCACCCACAAAGCTAAGCAGGCAAAAATTGGACTGCCTTATGTGCACTGGTACTAAATATAGCTGGTGCCTCCATAACTGTTGTCTGCTCTCTGACTCTGTCCCTCCAACCACCCTGGTACTACCTGGGCAGTGCCATGGCAGTCAAAGCTGATATTCAGCAGCAGTGTCCAATTTAGTGCTGCTGAATTTTGGCAGCCAACCCACTTAGGATGGTTTAAGTGGGCAGGAACCTCTCCTGACCACTTAAACCATGCTGAATATTGATCCGTTTTCTTCTAATTGGCATTCCTTTTAGTATTCTCCCCCTTTTCATCTTCTAGAACTATCGACAAGAAGAAATCAAGTTTAGCAATCCCTGCTTAATAAACCATCACCCAAGCAAATAGAGACTTGGAGAGACATTTTGATGTCTAAGTCCAACTTTGGATTTCTTTCCTCAGAACGTCCAGAATCTGAATCAGCAAATATAGCCATTTTTGAAACAGCAAAAGTCTATCTTTTTTTTTTAATTGGCACATGCTAGATGTTTTTGCGTTCTGTTCATTTTAACTTTTTGGTTTATTAAAAAAAAAAAAAAATTGTCCAAGTGTGAAACACACAAAAATCAAGCCATTGGGATGTAGGAGGAGCCAGTATTCTTAGTAGACTGGCTACAAAGACATCCCAGAGGAGCAATGGGACACCCTAGGGGGGCACTGCTGTGGACTTTATGTAATCCGGACCCCCTGCTCCGGGAAGCTTGATCTTTAGCTTATAGGTGACAGAGTTCCCCTTTTTCCTGTAGTCGAGCCAGGAGAATGTCACCCACCCTGGAGCAAAGGAACAGGACACAGTTCACTATCCTCGTCCCAAGTCTATGCTAGAGATGGGAGGAAAAAAACTAATTTGTTGGGCTCGGTCAGATTTGAAAGAAGCAAGCCCTGGTGTTTACAATAAATTGGTTTTATTCAGTTTAAAAGTTAAACAAAACAGTGAAATATAACTCTTTAAAACCTTAAATTAAGACCCCTTATTTATGCTACAATATTCAACTATTATGCTACAGCAATGTCAGGTTTATTTTAACTTATGCTTTTGTTGTCAACAGGTTAACCCTTCACCTCCCAGCTACAAGATATCAGATAAGTATTTTCAGATTAACTATTACTTTCTAAAAGAAATGTGAAATAATGTTCTCTCAAATTCCCCAAACTTTCAAGAATTGATACTTTGTGTCGACTTCCTTTTGTTTTTCAGAATCACCCTTAACCCTCCCGTCGGATCCAGGTAAGTACCCCTCTTTTCTACCCTCTTTCTTTCCTTTTTGAAAGTCACTTTCCTTTCAGTGCGTCGCTCAGTCCCACTTCTTGCTTCACACCAAAGGTCTTTCTTGCGTGGGGGCCCGTTGTTTTTTTCCTTAGATGATGCAGCGTCCTCTGTATCTTCTTCCTAAACCTATCTTAAATAACTTAAAAAGGAGAAAAACCCTAGCTCCTTACATATATTTTAGGATTTTCCTTACTAAAGGGTTCTCTTTATTTAGAAAGACTGGGCCAAAACTAACTTTAAAATCAAAATAATTAAATTTTCCTATTCTAGATCCCATATGCTATGTTTTTCTTTATATCCTATACTACTGAAGGAGTGACGCAAGTTTTCAGGAACATAGATTTTTTTCAATCACACTCCAATGCAGTCAATCACTTCTTAATTTATAAACTTATTAGATAACACATAACCTATATCATATCATTCAAAACATTCAAAATATAAATTCCAACACTTTAAATCACACATTCAATTAATTCCCAATAATCTCCACCCCAACAATTCTATTTCCAATTCTAACTTAAATCCTAACTTTCCTAAAAATTCCCCTAAACTATTAAATGATAACACAATCACTCCTTTAGTTAATATAATCTTCCACTGAACTCCCTTTTTACTAATCACCACTCTTCCCAAATCCAATTTAATCTAACTATCTTTCCTCTACCTCACACAAAATCCACTCCACTAACACACATCTGCTCTCTTCGCTGTCCCAACTCCTTCTGCCAACCGCCAATGACTCCGTAACCAGGGACACGGAGCTTTCAATGACATTCCAAGCCCTTCCCAACCAATCAGCCATCTCCCTCAACATTCCGAGCTTCACTGCTGACCGGCGGAATCTTGGCCAGCAGTGCTAAATCCCCATTTTAATTACTGACGGCGCCCTCCCTGCAGCGCTCCTAAAGCGCTGCACTTTGACAAACGGCCCCAATCGGCCCCAGCAGCGCTCCTCCTCAATTTCCTGCCCCGAGGAGCTCCAACATCCCGGAACCCGAGGTAAGTAAAAAAAAAATAGATATTATTTTTTTCCCCCCTATTTTTAACCCCCTATTACATTTATATAAAAACTCCCAGGTACTCATCTCACCATTACCCCCTTATCTTGTCTGCTGAGCCACCAAAACCCACCGCCCCCAACTATGCACCACTATAATAGCCCTTATGGGTGAAGGGGGGTCACCTATATATGGGAACAGTAGGGTTTTGGTGAGTTTTGGAGGGCTGACACATTCCACCACAAGTGTAACAATTAGAGTGGTATATGGGCCTGGATCCCCTTCTCCACTGTGCACTGCACTGACCACTAGACTTCTCCAGGGACCTGCTTGCTGCTCTAATAGGATTGGTCATAACATCTGAGGCTGTCATAGAGGCTGGTATGTACTGTTTCTTTTATATCTTTGGAAGTGGGAGAGGGTCAGTTACCACTGGAGGAGTAAGGGGAGGTTATTCCTTTATTTCTCCAGTGGTCATTTAGGGCACTTTTTTGTGACTTAGTCATTATTAAAACAGGTCTAGCTCAAAAAGTCTTTGTTTTTTTAAAAAATGTTTTCAAGCGCCAATACAGAGATAAAGAAAGATGGTCATTTAAATATGTAGAAACAACATAGTCAAGCAAAAACAAATCCAGAATAGAGCAGAAGATTTCAGCATATTATCTACAATGACACCTAGATCTTTTTCTGGAGTGCTGATCCCCAAAGTGGACCCTAACATCAGGTAACTATAATTCAGATTATTCTGTCCAATGTGTATCACCTTGCATTTCTCCACATTAAATTTCATCTTCCATTTGGATGCCCAGTCTTCCAATTTCCTAAGGTCTTTTCATGTTGTTCCATTATGGCTGAAAGACGTCCAGGTGTTAGGAATGCCCAAATCCCACCCTTAACACGCCAACACGCCCCCTTAAGATTTGGATGCTTTGCAGCTGAACAGCATAGAAAAACATCTGGAAAATGGGTTTTGAAAATACCAATTTGGACATTTTGGAAAGAAAAACATCTAAATGCTGCTTTATGCCACTTTTTAGATGTTTTTGTCATTCGAAAATGAGCCCCTTTGTCTCCTTATCATGTTGAACACAAGGAGGGGCGTAATTGAAAGGGGCACCCAAGTTTTCCTGAGGACGTCCTCGCAGAACGTCCCAGCAAAGTGGTGGGGAAACCCGTATTATCGAAACAAGATGGGCGGCCATCTTTCGTTTCGATAATACGGTCAGGGACACCAAAATCTTGACATTTAGGTCGTCCCTAGAGATGGCCATCCTTAGACTTGGTCGTTTCTGATTTTCGGTGATAATAGAAACTAAGGACGCCCATCTCAGAAACGACCAAATGCAAGTCCTTTGGTCGTGGGGGGAGCCAGCATTCGTAGTGCACTGATCCGCCTAACATGCCAGGACACCAACCGGGCACCCTAGGGGGCATTACAGTGGACTTCAGAAAAAGCTCCCTTACCTTGTGTGCTGAGCCCCCCAAAACCCACTACCCCTAACTGTACACCACTACCATAGCCCTTACGGGTGAAGGGGGCACCTAAATGTGGGTACAGTGGGTTTCTGGTGAGTTTTGGAGGGCTCACATTTACCACCACAAGTGTAACAGGTGTGTGTGTGGGGGGGGGGGGGGGGGGCTGGGTCCGCCTGCCTGAAGTGCACTGCAGTACCCACTAAAACTGCTCCAGGGACCTGCATACTGCTGCGATGTACCTGAGTATGACATTTGAGGCTGGCACACAATATTTTTAAAGTTCTTTTTTGAGGGTGGGAGGGGGTTAGTGAACACTGGGGGAGTAAGGGGAAGTCATCCCCGATTCCCTCCGTTGGTCATCTGGTGAGTTGGGGCACCTTTTTGTGCCTTGGTCGTAAGAAAAACTGGACCAGATCAGTGGCGTAGCCAGACTGCCAATTTTGGGTGGGCCTGAACCCAAAGTGGGTGGGCACAAAATTTTCTCTCTACCCCCCCCCCCCCCCCCCAGCAAAATGTAGTCACACTCAGATGCATTTGTCACACAGGGTAAAATGCTGCTTTTCAGTGCATCAGATTTCAGACAATTTATTTAATAGCCTTAACACCCTTTTCAGTGAGCTTTCAGAGGCCAAAACCTCCTGCCTCAGGTCAGTATAATGCTGTTACGGTATCCTCTCCTGACCTAAGGAAGGAAGTATTGGTCTCTGAAACTTTATTAACACCATATTACTTTATCCTAAATTAAAAATAAAATTATTTTCTTTACCTTTGTTGTATGGCCATTTACTTTTTCTCATTGTGTTGCTCCCAGTCTCTAGATTCTGCTTTCCTTCGTTTTCGCTTGACTCTTCTGCCACGGTTTCCTGGCCATTTGTCATTTTTCTCTCCTTTTTCTTTGCTTTCTTCAATATTTTTCTGCCTCTCTCTGTGTCCAGATTTAATTCATTCTTACTATCCATTCTTTAATTTCCTTCATCTACTTATGGCTTTTCATCTTTTTCTCACTCTTGTTCTCCCCATGCCCCTTCCTCTTATTCTCCAATCTTTCACTACTCCCCCTTTCCATGCAGCAGCTCTCCTCTTTCTCTCCCCATCCTTCCAGTGTCTCCCCTCTTTCTTTCTGCATCCTTCCATCCAGTGTCACCTCTTTCTCCCTACCCTTCCATCCAGCGTCTTCCCTCTTTCTCTCCCCATCCTTCCACCCATCTACCCTCTCTCCTGATCCTTCCATCTAATGTCTCTCTCCCTCCTTCTAACCAGTGTCTATCTCTCTACCCTTTTCTGTTCAGTGTCCCTTCTCTCTCCACATCCTTCCAGTCTCTCCCCTTTTTCTCTGCATCCTTTCATCCATCTCCCCTCTTTCTCTGCCATCCTCCCATCTGTTTTCCCTCTTTCCCTCCCCATCCTCCGTTTTCCCTCTTTCTCTGCCATCCTCCCATCTGTTTTCCCTCTTTCTCTCTACATTCTTCCATTTTCCCTCTCTCTCTCCCCATCCTTCTGTTTTCCCTCTTTCTCTGCCATCCTCCCATCTGTTTTCCCTCTTTCTCTCCCCACCCTTCCGTTTTCCCTCTTTCTCTGCCATCCTCCCATCTGTTTTCCCTCTTTCTCTCCCCATCCTTCCATTTTCTCTCTTTCTCTGCCATCTTCCCATCTGTTTCCCTTTTTCTCTCCCCATCCTTCCATTTTCCCTCTTTCTCCCATCCTGTCATCTGTTTTCCCTCTTTCTCTCCCCATCCTTCCATTTTCCCTCTTTCTCTGCCATCCTCCCATCTGTTTTCCCTCTTTCTCTCCCCATCCTTCCGTTTTCCCTCTCTCTGCCATCCTCCCATCTGTTTTCCCTCTTTTTCTCCCCATCCTTCCGTTTTCCCTCTTTCTCTGTCATCCTCCCATCTGTTTTCCCTCTTTCTCTCCCCATCCTTCCATTTTCCCTGTTTCTCTGCCATCCTCCCATCTGTTTTCCCTCTTTCTCTCCCCATCCTTCCATTTTCCCTCTTTCTTCCCATCCTGCCATCCATTTTCCCTCTCCCATTCAGGCCCACCAGCCCCAGCTCCCATTGCCGGCCACTGCTGCTTTTCCTGATGAGCAGCAGGGCCGGCGCTACAAAAAGAAGAAGCGCTCAGCTGACTGAGCTGAGCGCCAACGCATCACTACAGGGGCAGTGATGTAAGAGACGGGAGGAGCCTGCAGAGCCAGCAGCCAATGCTTCGAGGCTGCCTGCGGTGCCGCATTTTTTAAAAAACATTTTTTCTCGTCCTTAGCGACGCGTTGGCGCTCAGCTCAGTCAGCTGAGCTCTTCTTCTTTTTGTAGCGCCGGGCGCCGGCCCTGCTGCTCATCAGGAAAAGCAGCAGTGGCCGGCAATGGGAGCTGGCGCTGGGCGGGCCTGGGCTGAAATTGGGTGGGCCTGGGCCCACCCAGGCCCACCCGTAGCTACGCCCCTGGACCAGATAAAGTCGTCCAAATGCTCGTCAGGGACACCCTTTTTTTCCGTTATGGGTCGAGGATGTCCATGTGTTAGGCACGCCCAAGTCCCACCTTTGCTACGCCTTTGACACTCTCCCGTGAACTTAGGTCGTCTCCATGACGGAAAGCAGTTGGGGACGCCCAAAATCGGCTTTTGATTACGCTGATTTGGGCGACCCTGGGAGAAGGACGCCCATCTTCTGATTTGTGTCGAAAGATGGGCGTCCTTCTCTTTCGAAAAGGAGCGTGAAGGTCATTCAAAGTTGTGAAGATTTTTTATGTTAAGCAATCGTCTTGCCATGCACAGAGGAATTATAATAGAAGCTAAAAATTTCAGACTATAAACCTACTCAGCTCTCATGTAAGCAATGTGCTCACAGAATGAACTGTTAAATGGCTGACAGAAATTCCAAGAACAGTTAGTTGTCTACTGGTATATATTACGTCTACATATTAGCTAGATTGCCTAGTGTGACTATAATTAGAAACTGTGTGAGTTGCAAAATAGGAATTTTATAGCAATTTAAACAATATCATTAGCTAATCTGATTTCATCTAGTAATACACACTTTGTTCCAGCTATCTAGTTTGGAGATAAATTGCCCATTGCATCTAATGTCAAAATGACAGCATGGAGGAAGAAGCATGTGGGTTGTAATAATGTGGTACAAGTAGAAGGTCACGAAAGAAGAGATTGAAATTTCAAAAGAAGAATTCTTCAGGGACGACTATACAAAGGTTGAAAAACCAAAAGATCATGACCTGGATAATGTGTCCAGTGTTGTTGACAAAACCATTGTATTTGCACAGCTGACTATATGGTGAGTAAATGCAGACACAGTAGGTAGATTATCCATAATATCCACTTCCCTGTTTCTTGACTCTTGCTTTTAGTTTTGGTTGTGTTTATCAATATTTAAGGGTGTTTTTGCTTGAGTAATTGTTTTTCTTTAAATCTGCAACAGTTTTCTTGAATATGGTAGTATAGCTGCCTTCTCAGTCCACTCAGATGTATATAAGCAAACATCAATATACTGCTAGTAGGTGATCATTTTCACTGGGCCAACTAACTATATGGATGACTAGTTTTTGTGATCTATATCCCCTTTATCAGATCAGTGCAAACTGAGCCCTATTAAGACAGAGTTTAGATAGAATGTGGAGAGGGGAATTCATACATCCAAGTCAGGATGTGTTGAATTCCCATACTATTTTAGAGGAGACTCTGCAAACATAGAAGCTTTTGTAAAATAGGAGCAAGACTACACATCCAAGCCCCTCTGTGTTCAGAGGGAGCATTTATTTTAGAAAGATGCATGTGGGCAAAAAATATACAATGCACCCCAACATAGATCTGGGATCAACTTTTTAAAATTACTGCTCCATCTGCAAATGGCCCCAGACCCAGCATTGATGGCCCTCCACTCCAATGTCAGCTCCCCCCACTTGGTAATAGTCCCCCCCCCCCCAATGGCATCTGACTTTCCCCTATGCATCTCCAAGTTAACCCCCTGCCTCAGAGCCAAGCCCTTCAAAATTCCACTCCCCAGCAGGCTTCCTTCCCCCACCCAGTCCTTGGGCTTTCCAGGGATCCCTGGCCTTCTAGTGTGGCAGAAGCAATGCCCATTTGCTCCCACCTCATGATCCTGGCTCTTCAAAATGGGCATCAAGACCTCTAGTGGTAATATTGAGAAATTACCGCTAAGGGTCAGGTTTCCATATATGGGCATTTTGCCTGATCCCTAGCAGTAATATCTTTTGGCATCACTCCACCCCATTAGATACCAGGGACTCTGGTAAGTCTAGGGACTGGGTCAGAGGTGGTGTTGGGGGGGGGCCTGCTGGGGGTAGTAGTTTAAAGGGCTTGTCCCTGGGTGAAAGCTGTGGGAAGCTGCCCAATGTTAGTATCTTGCCCACATGTATGGGACTTCCCTGCCAGAGGGCGGCACATTCGGGGGCCTTCATGGGGGAGTTGAGTACCAGTGGGAGGGCAGTTATTGGAGGGCATCGAGTACCACTGGGGGGCAGTTACTCAGGAGGGAGTTGGGTGTTGCTTGAGAACAGATGTAAATGTCCTTGGCCACATTTTAGCTGTAATTAATGCAGCTTTTGTGTGAAATATTATAAAAACACATGGAGCAGCATTTCAGAAAGGATGTCCAACTCAGAACATGGACGTCCAAGTCAGTACGTCACATCTGGATATCCATTTTACTGTTATCTCCTGTTCTGTGGAATTCCACAGGGATCAGTGCTGTCAACCATTCTTTTCAATATATTTCTGAGTCCGCTGGCAGCTCTAATTCAAGAATTCTCTATTAAATTCTATTTTCGATGCTGACAATATTCTCCTGGTTTCTGTCCAAGATCTCTATCACCCATATTTGACAAATTTTCAAGCTTGCATTAATGCAGTACATGATTGGTTGCATTCCAACCACCTTAACATCAATCATTGAAGTGCGGCCCTCTGGGATACAGGTCACCCTACCAGCCCATCCATAGCCCTTACACTTCATGGCTCACCACTGACTTTAGTTGAACAACTTAGATATCTGGGGGTAATTTCAGATACTCAATTGTCTTTCAATTACCAAATCTCATCAGTTGCCAAATCTTGCTGTATTACATTACACTACATCTGTTCTATCCATAGTTACTTAGATGACAAGATGCCAAACTCTTCTCTATGCCATTGTATCTTCTAAACTGGACTATTGCAACATTATTTATGCTGGTTTATCAGCTGTTATGCTAAAATAACTCCAAACTGTTCAAAGTATCTCAGTGTGTCTTCTGTCTCATGCCACTCATTATGCCCATGTTTCCCCATTTTTGGCTCAACTTCACTGGTTCCCTGTTACCTATCAGATACAATACAAGCTCCTCACATTGGCCCATAATGTCCTTTACTCAGGGGCCCCATCACATCTTTAATCATTGATTACCCCTTATAGGCTGCTCATTCTCTGTGTTCATCTATAGGGTATCGCCTGACTATTCCCCCCCCCCCCCCAATATATTGCTCAAAACTAAAATTCACATGCCATGCGGCCTTTTTCTACATTGTGCCTTTTTTATGGAACTCCTAATCATCAGACATCTACTCAGAACAATCCTACCCTAGATTTAAAGTAGACCTTAAAACTCATCTTTTTGCCTTGACATTCAGTAATGGTACATAGGACCCACTGGTCAGTGATTAGTAATGGTCTCTTCTGGTGTGTCATTATACCTACTCTGCATTGTGTTCTTGCTATCTTATCAAATATTGTAGTTCCTTTCCTTTTTCCTGGATTTTAGACATACACCACTTAGATTTTTACTGGAAATGCGGCATAGCAAGTACCAAAGAAATATGAGAAATGGACACCCATGGGAGGGTGATGTCCTACATGAACATCCATTTTACAAACTGAAACATTCAAATTATGCATGAGGAAAACAAGGGATATGGACATCTTTGTGACAGCATAGGAATGTCATTGTTATAAAATGAATATTAATAATTATAAATCCCAATATAGTCCACTGGCACTCCTACTACATACAATGATCAACAAACCAGGGTATTGAATGCAAAAGTTCTTTAGGAGGACATGTACTGAAAAATTCCCAAATTTCTGCCAGAAGGTATAAGTGGTTTTACTATAATAAGAAACTATTTTTGGTGTATATATGAAGCAGAAAGACTGTTATAAACAACCTTAGATATCTCAAGATTAGTTAGAAATGTTTTAGGGGAAATTCTCAGTTATAACTCACCCAAGCAGGGATACCCACTGTAAGCAGGATAATACCCTAGAGGGTGGATAAGTTTCTCAATGACTGAATTTCTCAGTTTTTTAAAACCTTTTTCAAATTGCAAGCGCCCTCTGTCCCTCTCATTTTCATATCATTTCTTTTCACTCTAAATATAACACAATCAAACTAACTTAGGGGCCCTTTTACTAAGCCGCGTAGGCACGTATGTGCGCTCTACGTGTGGCAATTTTGAACTACCACTCAGCTGCCACGTGGCCCGGTGGTAATTTCATTTTCTACACATGCTCACTAAGTACCCTGGAAAATTTCTGGCATGCGGCGCCAACCAGGCGGTAATCAACATTGTAAGTGCACTAACGATTACCGCCTAGTTAACGTGTGAGACTTTACTGCTAGGTCCATGGGTGGCGGTAAGGTCTCAGGCCCAGAATGGACATGTGCCAATTTTTATTTTGCTGTATGTCCATTTTTGACTAAAAAAAGGCCTTTTTTGCAGGTGCGCTGAAAAATGGACCTGTGCGCATCCAAAACATGTGTCTACACCAGCGCAGGTCATTACACCAGTGCATCGGCGCACCATTTATTTATTTATTTATAGCGTTTATATCCCACATATTCCCACCCAAGGGCAGGCCCGATGTGGCTTACAGGAATTTACAGAAAGCATACATTAAGTCTACAACAAACAGTCAATGGCATTGTAGTGAAAGAGGCTATTAAGTAATAGCAGAGGTGGGAAAATGTGGAAAGAGAAATGGAATTCAATAGACAGCGGTGCGGTGCGGGGCGGGTCAGGAGCATAAGCTTTCCCGAATAAGAAGGTCTTAAGGTATTTTTTAAAGGTCGGATGATCAGGGGTGATTTTCACAAATTTAGGTAGACCATTCCACAGTTGTGCGCTAATGTAGGAAAAGGTGGAAGCGTAGGTGGTTTTATACTTGAGGCCTCTGTAGATTGGGTAATGCAGATTTAGGTACAAGCAAGCTGATCTGTGAGAGTTACGAGGTGGTAAGCTGACAAGGGTGTCCATATAGTAAAAGGACCCCTTAAATTACTATCAGAATTTTCAAAACTTCAATTATACATTGCCATATCCCCCGTAAGATTGTTAAAAGCACACGCATATCTCTTTATAAACTCCTATGTACTCTTATATACTTCTCTATGTACTTCTCACAAAATTTTAGATAAGTCTCAATAACAACTTCAGTGAGAAATAATAATGCAACAATTATCTCATGGCTGTCGAGTGAGCTTATCTCAACCGGCAGCCATCCCTACGGTCCTTTGTAGGTTCTTTAAACACTGAAGGCTTGTGTTGGCAGTGTCCCTCTTGCTACTCGACACTGTGGAGTTTTGATTGCGTCTGCTTCAGGGACTTGGGTTCAAACTGCCACGATGGCTTGGAAAGGCAGACTGGATAGGCCATATGGTCTCTATCTGTCTTCACTGTCTATGTTTCTATGTTTCTATGTTTCAATAGCCTTCAGGCTTGTAGGTTTGAAGTGGGATTTGAATCTGGGCCCCTTGGCTCTTAGGTCATTGCACTAACCATTTAAAAAGATTTTAGTACTATGAACATCCATAATTCTGGAAGCTGTCACAGATCCCAAAATCCTTTGCTAATTTCACATTCAGGAGAGGGAATGGAGGGATTAATGAGGTGACTTGCCTTATTCCCTCCAGGGGCAGCTGCTGAATTGGAGCACCTTTCTGTAATTTGGACATGCCAAGTACCAGGACTAAATAACATCCATCTTTCTAGATATAGATGTCCCTTCCCCTTCTGAAATTGAAGTTGGACATACATATTTTGGTGCTTCACTAGTCCTGCGAAAAGCATACCCAGTACATGCCTCTTTGCCATAAAGACATACTGCAGTTTTAGATGTCCATATCCTGGCTTTATAAATTGCGATTTGGTCATCCATGCAATACAGATGTATAAATGCTGGATTTCAGACATCTAAAACAGGAATAGAGCTTCTAAACTAAGGGTCATGATCCCCTATGAGCCTCATTTTCGAAACAGAAAAATGTCCAAAAAATGGCACAAAGCGGCAGATGACAGTTTTTCGCAAAAAAAAGTCCAAATTAGTATTTTCAAAACTCATTTTCAGTGGCGTTCCTAGGGGGGCTGACACCCGGGTGCGGATCGCCAATGTGCCCCGCCCCGGGTGCAACGCCCCCCAGGAACAGCGTGACGTCCCCCCGGCGAAAGAACCCCCCCCAGGTGCACGCCGCTGGGGAGGGGGGGTGCCGCGCGCCTGCTGGCTCTTCGTTTTCATGCTCCTTCTGCCTCGGAACAGGAAGTAACCTGTTCCAGGGCAAAGGGAGCATGAAAACAAAGAGCCGACAGGCACGCGGCACCCCTCCAGTGGCGTGCACCCGGGGCAGATCGCCCCCACCGCCCCCCCTTGGTACGCCACTGCTCATTTTATAGATTTTTTTTATAAAGTTCATCTAAATCTCAAGGGGGTGTGTTGGAGGCATGTTTTGGATTGGACTAGAGTGGGCTTATGATTTGGATGTTTTCTGCAATAATGGAACATTGTAAAAACATCTGATTATAAAAACATTCCTGGAGTAGCCTGAGGTTGATGCAGTGGACTGTAGAGAAGAGAACCCAGGCTCATATCCTACTGTAACTGGTACACTTGTAAGACTGCTAGCCCCCAGACATCTCAATGACTTGTTTTTGTGCATTTTTCCACTGGACATTTTTTTTTTTTGAAAATGCCCTTAAAGGAAGATGCACTGAGTACAAACACATCTTAAATAGGGTGATTTTTGAACCAAAAGATAAATGTTTTTCTGGTTCAAAAATGACCACGTTTTTTGGAAACCGTCCAAATCAGATTTGAACTTCATATAGAAAATGCTCCTCTATGCGTCTTTATAAAATAGGCTCAAAATAGGTGCCTACTTACCTTCTCAACCATATAGCCCTAAAGCAGAGAAGTAAAAGTAAAGAGATATTGGAATATCTTCCTGCTCTCTGATCCTTGGAGCAGAGATTTTCTCTGTTTGGCTATATTTCACACCTCAGACATCTGGTTGTCAGCAAATGCCATAACTGTTTAAATTCTGTTTCCACTTGAAAATGTCTACATTCAGTTTAATTTATTTATTTTAAACATTTATATTATACCATCAAAAACCTAGGCGGCTTCCTAATAAACTTACATAAGAAGGTTATACAATACATAAAACAAACATAATCATAAAAAACCCTGAAAATTCAATTCCTCATTTGAAATCTCTATTAATTCTCTTTCCGATTCTTCTATATATTGTATTGAAGAACAGATATGAAACAATAATTTTGAGAATCCCTACATAACTTTATGATTACACATAAACATTTTTGTCACTACTGTTCTAATATATCCAACATGTACTTTTGCATGGTTCAATATGTTTATTGGACTCCTAGTTGGGGAGCATTTATAAATAAACTCATAAATTTGCATTATGCTCTAAATACTACTGCCAGAAAATCTGTACATATGGTTTGTGGAAAAAATGGGATCTTTTACATAGTTTTAAAATACTTTGCAATTTTTTAAACATTTAGGAGCTCTTCTGCTCAGTGTGCTGTGGCAGCTAAGAAAGCAAACAGAATATTAGGTATTATTAGGAAAGGAATAGAGAACAAATTTATTTATTTATTTATTTTTATTTATTGCATTTGTATCCCACATTATCCCACCTCTTTGCAGGCTCAATGTGGCTTACAATAAATCATGGATAGTGGAAATGAGAGGAGAATTGACATTTAGTGTTACAGAAGTAATTTGGGTAGCATGGCAATGGAAAACAAGATAGTAACATGACATAAGGCATTCTTAACATTGCTAGATATGTGTGGGGATTTCACTAGTTTTGGTCTTTGTGGTATTCCTGATGACCCATACTTCTCTGTTTGTATCACAATTTGTAACTAATTCTCTCAATTGCAAGTCACATTGCAAGACATAAATCTCACCTACGTCACTTCTTTCGATGCTGAGTCAGTTATGCAGAGGGCAAGTCTTCTGCTAGCCCATACTATACTGCTTGCATCTCAATTTGTAACAAATCCTCTTAACTGTATGCCACATTGAACAATGTTGTATTGGAAAATGTGGGATATAAATGCCAAAATAAACAAATAATATATAAATAAATTACAGTTTAATTAGATAGATAAATAAATTACAGTTTAGCCAAAATTATTACTAAGAACCTTTAGCAACAAGAATTCAAGGCTGGCAGAAAAAGAGAAAGATAAAAACTTCTTTGAAAAATTGCATTGAAAGAAACATAAAATCATTGAGAGAAGAGGTGCCTTTGATACATGGGTATTTAAAAGGATTAAGATCACCAGAGATAATGAGCAAGACCCAAAACATCAAATTGAAGTATGCTGCCCCAATAATAAATTGAAAATAACAGCTGAAGCACAAAAAGTGCGGCGATATGAGGATAACAGAAAAGAGAGATGCTGAAATAAATTATTTAGAGAAAACTCAAAGCAGTTCTACAGGGAACTGGGAAAGAACATCAGTACAGTAAAGACACCACAAACTAAAGATGAAATAGAAACGTTCTGAAGAAACTTATATAACAGCACAACAGAGAAACCAAATGGTTATCTTGCATACAGGAGAATTTGAAACAGGCAAACATTACAGCTCTGGTATGACCTGAAGTAATAACAAAAGAGTTGGCAAACAGGTTAAAAGGGCCTCAGACTGGAAGAGCCCTCACCCAGATGGCGTGACCAACTTTTGGCTCAAACAGTTAACATCCCTTCACCAAGACATGGTAAACTGCAAAACTCAAATGATGAGGCAGCCAGATTGAACACCATGTTGGCTTGTAACAGGAGGAACACCCCAAAGGGAGATGAAAATAGCCTTCCCAAAAATTACAGACCATTAACTTCTCTACCTGCAATTTATAAACTGTTCACAGTAATAGATGCTGATAGAATATATGACCATATTACTACTACTACTTAACATTTCTAGAGCGCTATTAGGGTTATGCAGCGCTGTACAATTTAACAAAGAGAGACAGTCCCTGCTTAAAGAGCTTACAATCTAATAGACAAGTGAACGGTCGGTCCGATAGGGGCAGTCAAATTGGGGCAGTCTGGATTCACTGATTCATATTGGCTCTAACATCATGGCAATAAGAGCTAAAGAACAACAAGATGGGAGCATATGGAAAGAAAGATCAGTTCTTGTGAAATAAAGCCACAGTGGCGTACCAAGGGGGGGAGGGCGGTGGGGGCGGTCCCTCCCTCTGCCCCGGAACAGGTTACTTCCTGTTCCGGGGCAGAGGGAGCTGTAGCGAACCAGCGAAGTTAGCGTAGCGAACTCGGAGCCGACAGGCGTGCGCCGCGGCACCCCCCCCCCAGCAACGTGCACCTGGGGGGGGTGTCATTTCACCGGGGGGGGGGGGGGGTGTCATTTCACGGGGGGGGGGGGGGGTTGCATCGGCAATCCGCTCTGGGTGTCATCGAGGGTAGGAACGCCACTGTAAAGCCATTAGAGCTAGTGCTAAAAAAAGTAGAAATCTCAGTGTGGCATGGATTGATTATAAGAAAGCCTTTGATAGTGTCCCACACTCCAGGGTAATAGATTGCCTTGAAATATACAGAATAAATGCTTTGATTGAGTATATTAACTACACCATGAAAATATGGCAAAAACCACACTCCATCTACAGTATGAAAACGGACAGTATGTCATTCCTAATATCAGGATTCAGCAAAGAATATTTCAGGGAGACTCTTTGTCACCACTCTTGTTTTGTATAGTGCTTAATCCTTTGAGTATGCTTCTTAATTCTTTGGGTTATGGATTTAGCCTTAACCCTAGAACTGGAATAGACCCAGAGGTTAAATCAAACCTGTTGTTTGTAGATGAAGCTCTCAGGAGCTCGGTTACCAAGCTCTTCCTGCTCAGCCTGTAGATGAAGCTCTATAGTTCCAGCGATTGACATTTGGCAGAACAACTCCGTTTAGTAAAAGCTTTTGGATTAAATCAGTATGATTTTTGGCATGGATAAATGTGCTAAGGCAACTTTTCTATGAGGGAAATTAAGTAAAACTGAAACCATCTATCTGATTGATAATTGTGCCATCAAGGAATTTGAACAGGAAAGGGGTGTAAGAACGCACTGGAAATTGTTACTCATCTTGTAAAGTGCTAATTGCAGAAACTTTTTATATGGAAGGGCACAACAAGGTGACATGCTTCATTCATTGGAAATTCTGTAAACATTATAACATCACTGTAACAGAAAAGCATTGGAAGTATAAGAGAATTGTGGAAAACAATTTGGGCGACTGAGATCAGACTCCAAATACCCTAGCTTCTTGCAGAGATTTTTTTCTCCAGGTAAAAGGGCCAATAAAATAGACATCATGTTATGGAAATCAGGTGCTAAACATTCAGAGTTTCTATGTATCTATTTATTTACTTATTTATGACATTTTTATATCTTACATTAAACATGAATTAAGTTGAAACCTGGGGGCATTTAAAATCTTTTTTTTCTCTGCCTTCATCAAAAGAAAAAGGTAGCATGTGGGAACATACTCCTTTTGTTTTGTGGATTAAAGTGGTATATTATAAAAATGCACTCTCCTTTTTTTATGACTACGATTTCACAGAGAGGTACTGAGTAACGAGGAAAGGGCTTCCTTCATGCAGAAGTTCTGTCCAGCGTCTGTCTAAATGTGCCAACAGTGTTCAGTTCAGTACACTATTAGCTGCCAAGTTCATACAAAGTTAATTATGTCCAGTGGAAAATAAATCTGTTGACTCAGGCTGCCTGCTATGTAAATATTAAGTCATTGTTTTATTATTGCTATACCATGTATTACATATTATGGGAATTTGATTTAAACTTTGATTGTTTTAATTTGTTTATCCAGACCTTACAAACACATGTATTTGCTTTTTAAACTCAAAGGTGAATTCTAAAGATGGTTGAACAATTAGGTATAAACTGTGTTGTTTCCGATTTTACTTGTTTTGGGGTGCTTTGGTTCCTGCTGATCTGTACATGTGCTGTGTGAAATTTTGAAACATGGAAATTAGAAAATAAAAATAGAATTTTGGATGTACTCTGTAGAAGTTGTTGTTTTCTTTTAAAAAGTGTGTATCACTGGAGTCATGTGATGCACTGCATGATTTGTGCTTAAGACTGCAAGAAGTTTGGGGGATTAGAAGGCTTGTTGAAGTACAGTATTTATGATACTTACTTGTGCTTTTGGAGAGCAATTTGCCAGCCATCTGCACTAGTGCAAAACCAGTGGGTGATTGTTAGGTGTAGTCCTTAAAATAGTTTTCAAATGAAAAATACTTTGAAGATTGCCCAAAGAAGCAGTACCCACTAGGGCTGTACCGAATGTTCACGAGAAGTCTCGGCATGCTGCTCAAAACCAGAAACAAGCAGTGGGGAGTGGTAGCAGCCCATTTATTTGGCTGATGGGGCTCGGTATCCCTGCCAGCAAAGGTATGCCTAGAGTGTCCGCATTGGAGGGGGGGAGAGGAATGCGCCCCCCCCCCCCACACACTCAAATTGCAGGGCTTTCTTCACCAGGAGAAAGAGCCTATTGTTAAACATTTCGCAGCACACCTCTTTTATATATGTGGAGGATAAATTTATAAAGGTTTTTTTTAGGTGCCAAGTAGACACCAATTTGGAACCTATTTTATAAAGAAAATAGGTGCCTACGTTTAATGACAAGGGTGGCTTTGTCAAGTGCCTCTCTTTAGCATAGAAGATGAACAATTATGAAGTGAAAGCCTTGTAAGAAGGCAACTATAAAGAACCCAATCAAGTTCAAATAAGACTCCCTGAAGCCAAACCATGCAAGTTCAGGAAACAGATATGGCTATTCAACACGGTCAAAGGTCTTCTCTGAGTTATAGACATTTCAGAACGGCAATCTTTTAGCTCTCTGTAGTAAGTGGAGGCACAATTTGGTGTTATTTGAACAGTAGCAATCCATCATAAACCTGATTTGATTCAGATGAATCAACTGATCCATTGCAGCGGAAAGCTGGGCTGCAACAATCTTACCATAAATTTTATGATTAATATTTATCACAGATATTGGACTATAATGAGTTATCTCTTGAGGATCCTTACTGGGGTTAGGTGGTACCACTACGAAAGCCTCGGAAAAAGTGCCTGCTATTTTCCCTCTGCTTTGAAATGCTTGAAACAAGTCTAGCAATCTAGGAGCCAACTACAACTAGAATGTCATCAGAAAACTGTTCATACCAGGTGTTTTCATGCTCTTTAGAGAGCAAATGGCAGCAAATACTTTCTTATATGCAAAAGGCACTTCTAGATCGGTAGACTCCTGCTGAGAAAGTGTAGTCCTTTATAAAGACTGTAAAAATGCCTTGAATTGGCTGTCTGAATTTTCCCATTCTGAAGAATACAACTTTTGTCAATATCCAGTGTTCAGGCCCTTTTATGACTATCCAGCTTATAATCGAAAAAGAAAAATGCCTATATTTCGACCCAAATCGAGAGATGGGCGTTTTTCTCGCAAAGGCGCCCAAATCGGTATAATCGAAAGCCGATTTTGGGCGTTTCCAACTGCACTCCGTCGCGGAAACGAATAAAGTTGATGGGGGCATGTTGGAGGTGTGGTGGAGGCGGGACTGGGGGTGTGGTTATCAGCTGAGGAGAGATGGGCGTCTTTAGCTGATAATCGAAAAAAAAGGCGTTTTGACCACGATTTTGGGTCACTTTTTTGGACCCTTTTTTCTCACGAACAAGTCCCAAAAAAGTGCCCCAACTGCCCAGATGACCACTGGAGGGAATCGGGGATGACCTCCCCGGACTCCCCCAGTGGTCACTAACTCCCTCCCACCAAAAAAACCCCCACTTTAAACTTTTTTTCCAGCCTATATGCCAGCCTCAAATGCCGTACCCACCTCCATGACAGCAGAATGTGTTCGATCCTGTCACAGCCTTTCCCTGGGTCAGATGTGGCTCTCAGGTGCAGTACAGGGTCACATCAGCATTGCATTGTGGTGGGTGTAGGGTACTGGGCTCCGTGAATTCATTAGCTTGTGTTACAGTCTCACAATGTTGGTAGTTGGTAGGCTCTTCTTCCATGGTGCTTTTCCCCCTGCCTACTGGGTCAGAGTGTGCCCTGTTGTGTTTCCTGTTGTAGTCCATGTGGTAGTGGCCATTTTTGTAAGCCAGTTTTAGTTCCCTTTCCTGTGTTAGCCACGTTAGAGAACTTAGTTCTTACCTTGAATGTGGCTGAAAGAGGGCATTGTACAGCATTCTGCCAGCTCTGACCTATTGCTCATCTTAATACCAGGGAGACTCGTTGCCAGTGGGGCACAACCTCTGATCTGCAGTTAACTGTGAGTAAACGCGGTTATTCCAATAAAGGACGTTTTCGGAGAGATTAGTCTTCAGGTATCAACTGGTGCGCCCAGCTCAAAAACGTCCATTTTTTTTGAAAATACGGTTTGGCCCGCCCCTTCACGGACCCGTTCTCGGAAAACGCCCATGGAGATAGGCGTTTGCGTTCGATTATGCCCCTCTATATAAATTCTCTATTTCTTCTACCTATGAAAAAAAGGCCAAATTTCATCCAGATTTTAGTGTGCGTAAAATCGGGCTCATTTTCAAAGCACATAGATTTACAAAGTTGCATAGGTTACTATCCAGCTCATAATTGAAAGTGATCGCCAGCCATTTCCCGACACAAATCGGGAGATGACCGGCGATCTTGGAAAAGCGGCGAAATCGATATAATCGAAAGCTGCTTTTTTTAACAGCATCGTCGCTTTCCCGTCGCCTCGCCGGCAGAAGTTTAAAGGGGCGTGTCAGCAGCAAAGCGAAGGTGGGACATGGGCGGGTATGGGTGTGGCTACCAGATAGCCAGCTTTCGCCGATAATGGAAAAAAAACGGCGTTAAGCAGTATTTCATCGGGTTTATTTGGTCCTTTTATTTTCACGACCAAGCCTCAAAAAGGTGCCCCAACTCACCAGATGACCACTGGAGGGAATGGGGGATGACCTCCTCATACTCCCCCAGTGGTCACCAACCCCCTCCCATACTAAAAAAATAAACTAAAAACCTTTTTTGCCAGCCTGTATGCCAGCCTCAAATGCTGTACTCACCTCCATGACAGCAGAATGTGTTCTATCCTCTGACAGCCTTTCCCTGGTTGTGATTTGGCTCTCGGGTGAGTGTGACACCTTTTCTGTTAGGTGCACTGCAGAGTCACATCAGCAATGCATTGTCTTGGGTGTAGGGTTCTGGGCTGTACTCCCATGGTGCTTTTCCCTCTGCTAACTGGGTCAGAGTGTGCCCTGTTTTGTTTCCTGTTGTAGTCCATGCGGTAGTGGCCATTTTTGTAAGACCGTTTTAGATCCCTTTCCTGTGTTACCCACGTCAGAGAACGTAGTTCTTACCTTGAATGGTGCTGAAAGAGGGCATTGTACACCATTGTGCAGCTCTGACCTACTGCTAATTTTAGTACCAGGGACTCCTTGCCAGTGGGGCACCAACCTCTGATCTGCAGTTAACTGTGTAAACGTGGTTATTTCAAGAAGGACTTTTTCAGAGAGATTAGTCTTCAGGTGTGAACTGGTGTGCCAAACTTATACAGCAGCAACAAGTCCTAGAGGCTGTATGCAGGTCCCTGGAGCAGTTTTAGTGGGTGCAGTACATTTGTGGGTAGTGGGTTTTGAGGGGAGGGTTGGGGTGCTCAGCTCCCAAAGTAAGGGAGCTATGCACGTGGGAGCTTTTCTGAAGTCCACCGCAGTGACCCCTAGGGAGACCGGTTGGTGTCCTGGCATGTCAGGGGGGCCAGTGCACTACAAATGCTGGCTCCTCCAACGGCCAAATGCCTTGAATTTGGCCGGGGTTTGAGATGGCCGACATAACTTTCCATTATCGCTAAAAAACGAAGCCGGCCATCTCAAACCCCGGCCAAATCCAATGCATTTGGCTGGCCGGAACCGTATTATCGAAACAAAAGATGGCCGGCCATCTTTTTCGAAAATACGGGTCTGGCCAGCTGTTTGCGGCACTGCCAAAATACATCGCTGGCCATGTATTTTGCCGGCGCCGTTCGATTATTCCCCTCCACGGAGCTCTTTTTTGAAAGAGAAAAAACATTTAAAAAGAGGCATAAGCCAGCAGATAGACATTTTTTTTCACCAAAACGTTCAATCAAACCATTTTCCAGGTTTTTTTTCTATCCTGTTCATCTGAAGTGCATCCAAATCAGTGCATCCAAATCTCGGGGGGGGGGGGGGGGGGGGGGTGTTAAGGGTGGGATTTGGACATTCCTAAGACTTGGATGTTTTTCAGCGATAATGGAATAGAACGAAAATGTCCAGGACTAAAATTAAGTCACTTTGAGCTAGACCTATTTTAGTAACAACTAAGCCACAAAAAAGTGCTGTAAATGTCTACATGACCACTGGAGGAATAAAGGAATCCCCCCACCCCCCCAAGATGTGAAAGAAACAGTACATACCAGCTTCTATGACAGCCTCAGATTTTATAGCCAGTCCTATTAGAGCAGCAAGCAGGTCCCTGGAGCAGCCTAGTGGTTTGGGACCCAGGCCAATAATTCACTCAAACTGTTATGCTTGTGGTGGAAAGTGTAATCCCTCCAAAACTCATCAAAAACTTACTGTACCAACATTTAGGTGACACTTGCAGCCATAAGGGCTATTGTGGTGTATAGTTGGGTACAGTAGGTTTTTAGTGAGTTTTGGAGGGCTCATTATACAATATAAGGGAGCAACAGTGAGATGTGTACCTGGAAGCTTTGAGGTGAAGTCCACTGCAGTGCTCCCCAGGGTGCCCCACTACTCTGCTGGGATGTTTGTGTGGCCAGTTTAGAGTGCTGGCTTGATTTTGTGTGTTTTTCACTTGAATGTTCTTTTTCGAAAATGATCAAAAAAGGTAAATATACCGAGTACAACAAAGTCTAGAAAAAGGCCATTTTTGAAACAAAAAGATAAAAGTTTTGCCAGTTCAAAAATGGTCATGTTTGCTATTTGATTTTTGGATGTTCTGAGCAAAATGTCCAAAGTCAGATTTTGTCAGCATATCAAAAATGTTCCCCCACCCCCCCCACATAACATTGTAAGTCTATGTGCTTTGAAAATGAGCGCCATAACCTATAAATGGCATTTACAGAATTGACTTGCATGTATTAAAAATGTTCTGTGTGGTTAAAAAGTAATTAAAATGAATGTGAGAAACAAACTGTTAAGAACACCCAAAAAGGGGGGAAAAAGCCAGGTAGAGTCAAGCTCTCTGCTTTAGAATGACATTTTATTGGAATTTGAACTTTCACAAATGGTTAGCTAAGTTTACATTGTATCTGCAAGTGAATCATTGTTCATTTCCTTTATCTCATTCTAGCTGATCTAAAGACCTATTTTGTTATCTGTGCTGAGCAACCACATAGATCATAATAATAGCATCGTCCATAGTGGTCTTAAATCCATCCCATTTGATGTGTTGGGGGGAGCGGATATGGATCATTGAACTGATAATATTCTGCTAAAGTCTTTATCAGGTATGTTATAAAATCTTCATTACTTAACAAGGTATTATTAAAGCAACAAAATGGTGGCTGTCAGGTGAATTTTCGAAAGAAAAGGGATCTACTGACACAAATCAGGAGATGGCCGTCCTTCTCGAATAATCGAAAGCCGATTTTGGGCGCCCTCAACTGCTTTCCGTTGCGGGGATGACCAAGTTCATGGGGGTGTGTCGGCAGTGTAGCGAAGGCGGGACTGGGGCGTGCTTAGGAGATGGGTGTCCTCGGCCGATAATGGAAAAAAGAAGGGCGTCCCTGATGAACACTTGGGCGACTTTACTTGGTCCATTTTTTTTCATGACCAAGCATCAAAAAGGTGCCTGAACTGACCAGATGACCACCGGAGGGAATCGGGGATGACCTCCCATTACTACCCCAGTGGTCACGAACCCTCTTCCACTCCAAAAAAAAAAAAACTTAAAAAATATTTTTTCTAGCCTCTATGCCAGCCTCAAATATCATACCTAGCTCCATGACAGCAGTATGCAGGTCCCTGACCGTATTATTGAAACGAAAGATGGACACCCATATTGTTTCGATAATACGGGTTGCCCCACCCCTTTACGGGGCCATCCTGCGAGCATGCCCTCATGAAAACTTGGGCACCCCATTCGATTATGCCCCTCCACGTCTCCTCTAGTACCTCCAACCTAAGCGAGATTTTCGCATGGCCTGAAATACATATATTGTCTATCTTGGCTTCCATCACTGAGGAGGAAGGACAACTAGAAATTAAGAAATAATCAATCTAGCATTAGGACTTCTGGGTAATACAAATAGTCCTTCCTGGTAGTATCAAAAAGCCTCTATGGATCTACCAGTTGGATCAAACTTTTGATTCTCTGTGAGCCCTTGAAGGCATATGGTTTTGTTCTGGGTTGTTGTTATTATTTTATTTTGTTACATTTGTACCCCGTGCTTTCCCACTCATGGCAGGCTCAATGCGGCGGGCAATGGAGGGTTAAGTGACTTGCCCAGAGTCACAAGGAGCTGCTTGTGCTGGGAATCAAACTCAGTTCCTCAGTTCCCCAGGACTAAAGTCCACCACCCTAACCACTAGGCCACTCCTCCCCCTATTATTAAAAATGTATAGCACACAGTTTCTATAGTTCATAGTGGATTATATCCTCACATACATAATATCAGCATAAGACATTAATGGGGAATTCATCAAGGTGCGGTAAAAATTCACCTTATACTGTGCCTTGATTCCTCCTGGCTTCAAGACCCCCCTAGCCTTAAGTCTACTACTACTACTACTACTTAACATTTCTAGAGCGCTACTAGGGTTACGCAGCGCTGTACAAAATAAACAAAGAAGGACGGTCCCTGCTCAAATGAGCTTACAATCTAAAGAACGAAATGTCAAGTTGTGCAGTCTAGATTTCCTGGGTAGAGGTGTAGAGGCTAGGTGCCGAAGGCGACATTGAAGATGTGGGCTTTAAGCAGAGATTTGAAGATGGGGAGGGAGGGGGCCTGACGTATGGGCTCAGGGAGTTTGTTCCACGCGTGGGGTGAGGCGAGGCAGAAAGGGCGGAGCCTGGAGTTGGCGGTGGTGGAGAAGGGTACTGAAAGGAGGGATTTGTCTTGAGAGCGGAGGTTATGGGTAGGAACGTAAGGGGAGATGAGGGTTGAGAGGTAAGGAGGGGCTGCAGATCGAGTACATTTGTAGGTTAGTAGCAGAAGCTTGAATTGAATGCGGTACCTGATCGGAAGCCAATGAAGTGACTTGAGGAGAGGGGTGATGTGAGTGTATCGGTTCAGGCGGAAGATAAGACTGCAGCAGAGTTCTGAACGGACTGAAGGGGGGATAGGTGGCTAAGTGGGAGACCAGTGAGGAGTAGGTTGCAGTAGTCAAGGCGAGAGGTAACGAGAGTGGATGAGAGTTCGGGTGGTGTGCTCAGAGAGGAAAGGGCGGATTTTGCTAATGTTATAGATGAAGAAGCGACAGGTCTTGGCTAACTGCTGGATGTGCGCAGAGAAGGAGAGGGAGGAGTTGAAGATGACACCGAGGTTGCGGGCAGATGAGACGGGGACGATGAGGGTGTTATCAACTGAGATAGAGAGTGGAGGTAGAGGAGAAGTGGGTTTGGGTGGGAAGACAAGAAGTTCGGTCTTGGCCATGTTCAGTTTCAGGTGGCGGTTGGACACCCAGCCAGCAATGTCGGATAAGCAGGCTGATACTTTGGCCTGGGTTTCCGCAGTGATGTCAGGTGTGGAGAGATAAAGCTGGGTGTCGTCGGCATAAAGATGATACTGGAAGCCATGAGACGAGATCAGGGAGCCCAGGGAAGAGGTGTAGATAGAGAAAAGAAGGGGTCCAAGGACAGAACCCTGAGGGACTCCAACAGAGAGCGGGATAGGGGTGGAGGAAGAGCCATGAGAGTGTACTCTGAAGGTACGATGGGAGAGATAAGAGGAGAACCAGGAGAGGACAGAGCCCTGGAACCCAAAAGAGGACAATATGTCAAGAAGTAAGTTGTGATTGACAGTGTCAAAAGCGGCGGATAGGTCGAGGAGAATGAGGATGGAGTAATGACCTTTGGATTTGGTGAGGAACAGGTCATTACAGACTTTGGATAATGCCGTTTCTGTCGAGTGAAGTGGGCGAAAGCCAGATTGAAGCGGATCAAGGATGGTATGAGAGGTGAGAAAATCAATGCAATGGCTGTGAACGGCGCGTTCAAGTATTTTGGAGAGGAAGGGTAGGATGGAGATGGGGCGGTAGTTGGAGGGACAGGTAGGGTCAAGTGAAGGTTTTTTGAGGAGAGGTGTGACAACAGCATGCTTGAAGGTGTCAGGGACAGTCGCGGTTGAGAGAGAGAGGTTGAGGATATGACAGATGGGAGGGATGATAGTAGGAGAGATGGTGATAAGTAAGTTGGTGGGGATGGGGTCTGAGGAACAGGTGGTGGATTTCGAGGAGGAGAGAAGATGGGCGGTTTCCTCTTCAGTGATATCAGGAAAGGAGGAGAAGGAGGCCTGGGTTGATTGGTTGAGGGAGTGGGTGATAGGATGAAGAGGAGGAGAAGGTTTAGTGGTGAATTCGAGGTTGATCTTCTGGACTTGTCGCCGAAGTAGTCAGCCAGTGATTGAGGAGAGAGTGAGGGGGGTGGAGGTGGGAGTGGAGGGCACTTTGAGGATGGAGTTGAGGGTGGCGAAGAGACGACAAGGGTTAGAGCTGAGGGAGTTAGTCAAGTGAGTGTAGTAGTCCTGTTTGGCAAGGAATAGGGAGGACTGGAAGGAGGATAGCATGAATTTGTAGTGAATGAAGTCAGTATGGGTGCGAGATTTCCTCCATAGGCGTTCAGCCGATCGGGAGCAGGAGCGAAGGTAACGGGTGCAAGGGTTAAGCCAGGGCTGGGGATTAGTGCGCCTTGTGGGACAGGAAACAGACAGTGCAAGGCTGTCTAGGGCGGAGGAGAGAGTGGCATTGTACTTGGAAACAGCCTTGTCGACTGACTCGGAGGACGTGATGGACAGGAGGAGATCGGAGATACTAGCGGATAAGGTGTGGGGGGGGGGGGGGTCAACAGCCTGGAGATTCCTGGAGGTCGTGGTTAGTGATGGGCGGGACTGATGGGGAGGGTGATGAAGTGTGAATGTGATCAGGTGATGGTCAGAAATGGGAAGAGCAGAGACGCAGAGATTAGAGGGCGAGCAGGTAGAGGAGAGGACGAGATCAAGACAGTGTCCAGATTTGTGAGTAGGGGTGGTGGAGCTCAGTTGGAGGTTGAAGGAGGAAGTTAGGGTGAGGAATTGAGAAGCGTATGAGTCGGATGGGTTATCAGTGTGTATGTTGAAGTCACCAAGAATGAGGGATGGGGATGAGGGCTCCAGAAAAACGGAGAGCCAGGCATCGAAATCAGTAAGGAAGAAGGGAGGGACTTATCAGGGGGGCGGTAGATGACTGCAACTCGGGGCTACCTTTTCAGTGATTGGTGGTCGGGGGGGGGGGGGCTCTGGAGGGTTGTTCAGGGGATCCTTGGGGGTCTACTGGGAGTCTTCTGGAGGATTTTCGGGCAGGACCTAAGCCCAGTCATTCATGCCCAGTCCTGCATTGTCTTCAAAATGGCACCCCTAGCAGTAGTTTTACATGATTATTGCTAGGGGTCATATTTCCATATAAGGAAATAGTTCCTTATATGGAATTAAGATCCTAGTGGTAGCTGTACCTTTTTGAAGGCGACGCAGGACTGGTTAGGAGTGACTGTGTATTGCTCCATCCTGAAGAACCCCAGAGCCCCGGAAGATCCCCAGACCTCCAAAGACTTCCCCAGATGATCCCCCTGGACCACCAATGATTGTAAATGTTATTCCTGTGGCGGTGGAGTGAGGGGTGTTGAAACCAGGAGGAGAATTAAGACTGGGAGGAGGGCCTAAGGCTGGGGGGGGGGGGGGTCCTTGAGGCTGGAGGGGCAACCCAGCTCTGTCGACCCAGGAGCATTGGGCTGCAGCTTTGCTGCCCAATGCTCCTGGATGGTAAAATAACCCCAGCAAAACCTGGGGTTATTTTACATGATTTTTGGGCCCTAACGAGATTTGCAGTGTACGGGCCTAATGCTGCTAGATGAACCCCCCCCCCCAAACTATTATAAAATTGTCTATCTAATAGAGGATCTAGTGGTTGATTAAAAGTTCTCTACTATTATTGCCAGGGTGAGACCCTGTGATAGTACTTGTGTAGTAATTTCCTGAAAAAAATGGTAGAGTTTCCATTCAGGACATATATGTTAAATAGTATAAGTGTGGTTTGATCAACATTAATCTTTAATTGTATCGATGTAACCCTGTCATCCGTCTTCTGAGAAACAGCAGAAATATTAGCTGACTTACTAATAAGGATAGCAACATTGTCTTTTTAATGCACAACCAGGGGAAATTATATGATTTGAAATATTTTCTCAGATTCATTTTAAATTTAATACATTGTAGCTTCATCGCATGCCTCCTAGTCCTAGTATTTTTGAAAAGCATAAAGACGCTTCACATCTACCTGTTCCACTCCACTCATTATTTTATAGACCTCTATCATATCTCCCCTCAGCCGCCTTTTCTCCAAGCTGAAGAGCCCTAGCCGTTTTAGCCTTTCCTCATAGGGAAGTCGTCCCATCCCCTTTATCATTTTCGTTGCCCTTCTCTGCACCTTTTCTAATTCCACTATATCTTTTTTTAGATACGACGACCAGAATTGAACACAATATTTGAGGTGTGGTGCACCATGGTGCAATACAAAGGCATTATAACATCCTCATTTTTGTTTTCCATTCCTTTCCTAATAATACCTAACATTCTATTTGCTTTCTTAGCTGCAGCAGCACACTGAGCAGAAGTTTTCAACCTATCATCAATGACGACACCTAGATCCCTTTCTTGGTTGGTGACTCCTAAGGTGGAACCTTGCATGACATAGCTATAATTCGGGTTCCTCTTTCCCACATGCATCACTTTGCACTTGCTCACATTAAACGTCATCTGCCATTTAGACGCCCAGTTTCCCAGTCTCATAAGGTCCTCTTGTAATTTTTCACAATCATCCCACCATTTAAATACTTTGAATAACTTTGTGTCATCAGCAAATTTAATTACCTCACTAGTTACCCCCATCTCTAGGTGATTTATAAATATGTTAAAAAGCAGTGGTCCCAGCACAGATTCTTGGGGAACCCCACTAACTACCCTTCTCCTTTGAGAATACTGACCATTTAACCCTACTCTCTGTTTTCTATCTTTTAACCAGTTTTTAATCCACAATAGGATACTACCACCTATCCCATGATTCCAATTTCTTCTGGAGTCTTTCATGAGGTACTTTGTCAAACGCCTTCTGAAAATCCAGATACACAATATCAACCGGCTCACCTTTATCCACATGTTTGTTCACCCCTTCAAAGGAATGTAATAGATTGTTGAGGCAAGATTTCCCTCCACTAAATCCATGTTGACTTTGTCTCATTAATCCATGCTTTTGAATATGCTCTGTAATTTTGTTCTTTATAATACACTCTACCATTTTGCCCGGCACAGACATAAGACTCACTGGTCTATGATTTCCCAGATCTCCCCTGGAACCTTTAAAAAAAATCGGATTTACATTGGCCACCCTCCAATCTTCCGGTACCATGCTCGATTTTAAGGATAAATTACATATTACTAACAATAGTTCCGCCAGTTCATTTTTCAGTTCTATCAGTACTCTGGGATGAATACCATCCGGTCCAGGAGATTTGCTACTCTTCAATTTGTCAAATTGCCCCATTACATCCTCTATGTCTATAGAGATTTCATTCTTTTCTCCAACTCGTCAGCTTTGAATACCATTTCTGGCACTGGTATCTCTCCCAAATCTTCCTTGGTGAAGACCAAAGCAAAGATTCATGTAATCTCTCCGCTATGGCTTTGTCTTCCATGATCGCCCCTTTTACCTCTCGGTCATCCAGTGATCCAACTGATTCTTTTGCTGGCTTCCTGCTTTTAATATACCTAAAGAACTTTTAACTATGTATTTTTATCTCCAATGCAATCTTTTTTTCAAAGTCCCTCTTTGCCTTCCTTATCAGTGCTTTGCATTTGACTTGACATTCCTTATGCTGTTTCTCATTATTTTCAGTCAGTTCCTTCTTCCATTTTCTGAAGGATTTTCTTTTAGCTCTAATAGCTTCCTTCACCTCACTTTTTAACCATGCCAGCTGGCCAGCTGTCGTTTGGTCGTCCATCTTCCTTTTTTAATATGCGGAATATATTTGGCCTGGGCTTCCAGGATGGTGTTTTTGAACAGCATCCATGCCTGATGTAACTTTTTGACCCTCAAAGCTGCTCCTCTGAGTTTTATTTTCACCGTTCTTCTCATTTTATCACTCATTTTTTCACCCAAAAAAGATCAGGTTTGCCTGTGTAACCATCACCAAAAAATAGATTCTTAAATTTCCCTGTTATTTCTACATTATCTGGTGAGCGCATGCTAATTATAATATGCATATCCTGGAGACAGAGGAAGGAAAGGAATGGAAGCTGGAAAAGTAGGGCTCATAATATGAAGTCCCATCGAGGTAGACTCATGTATAACAGGAAATATTTTTTCATTAGAATGGTGGTTGATGCTAGAATGCTCTCCCGCAAGAGGTGGAGACACAAACTAACACAATTCAGAAAGGCATGGGATATACAGAAGATATAATGATAATAGGATGGAAATGAAGCACTAGGTAACCTGCAAGGGTTGGTAGTTCATTTTAAAGACTGCATGGCTGTAACCTGTACAAAGCAGCAGTTACAGCCTAAGTACCTTACGGCATATTGGATGGACCATTTTGATATTTATTTTTTATCATCTACTGTGTTATTCTGTTATATTATTCTTTTCAGAAATAAAGGAGAGCAATCACCTTTTCTGAAATTATCTTTCCTGATGCTTTAGTGTTATTTTACTTTGCATATATCAGCATAATCCCTACATGGAACTCTGATCAGGATAAACATACAGCAGGACACCAATTTATTCCGAGTCATGCTTATGCATGTAATTTGAATTCATAAATGTGAAACATTAATAGGTCTTTAAAGTAAGTACAAATCTGAGCAAATATAGCTCATAGTGATTTCATTCTGGCTGAAGCATTTTTTTTAAATTTATTTTTGCTCACACTTTTTTCAGTAGTAGCTCAAGGTGAGTTACATTCAGGTACACTCAGTGGTGTGCTGGTAAAGTTTTAACAACAGGCTCTCTCCCCGGTCCACCTCGGTGCCCCCCATCCACCACTGCACCCCCCCATCCACCTCTGCGCCCCCCCAAATTTGCAGAGCTGGCTATAGCCCGGGGGGGGGGGGGGGGCAATACATTACTCTCTCCAGGAAAAAAAGATTAAATGATCCTAGGTTCCAATCTAATTCATGTTTAATATGGGATAAAATGCCATAAATAAGTAAATAAATATAAACTTTTAACGTTCAGCACCTGATTCTCAAAGTGGACATATTCCAAACACTATAATGAAAATAAAATTATTTTTTTCTACCTTTGTTGTCTGGTGACTTTGTTTCTCTGATCATGCCGGCCCAGTATCTGATTCTGCTGCTCTCTATCTGTTCCCTTGACTCCGTTTCCAGGGCTTCCTTTCCATTTATTTCTTTTCTTTCCTCCTTTCTACTTCATTTCTGGTCCTCCGCAGACTTGACTGTACAGTGGATCCAGCTTCTGCCTATTTTCTCCATCCATGTGCAGTTTCTCTCCTCACTTCCTTTTCCCTCATCTAATCTCCTTCCTCTATCCTTCCTCCATGTCTAGCATTTCTTCTCTCTCCCTTCCCTCCCCTCCATCCATGTCCAGAATTTCTCTTGCCCTCCCCTCCATCCATGTCCTGAAACTCTCTTCTCTCCCCTGCCCTCCTCTACCCATCCATGCCCAGCAATTCTCTTCTCTCCCCTGCCCCCCCTCTACCCATCCATGCCCAGCAATTCTCTCCCCTGCCCCCTCTGCCCATCCATGCCCAGCAATCTCTCCCCTGCCTTCCTCTGCCCATCCATGCCCAGCAGTTCTCTACCTTGCCTCCTTCTGCCCATCCATGCCCAGCAATTCTCTCCCCTGCCTCCCTCTGCCCATCCATGCCCAGCAATTCTCTCCCCTGCCCCCTTTGCCCATCCATGCCCAGCAATTCTCTCCCGCCTTCCTCTGCCCATCCATGCCCAGCAATTCTCTCCCCTGCCTCCCTCTGCCCATCCATGCCCAGCAATTCTCTCCCCTGCCCCCTCTGCCCATCCATGCCCAGCAATTCTCTCCCCTGCCTTCCTCTGCCCATCCATGCCCAGCAATTCTCTCCCCTGCCTCCCTCTGCCCATCCATGCCCAGCAGTTCTCTCCCCTGCCTCCCTCTGCCCATCCATGCCCAGCAATTCTCCTCCCTCCCCTGCCCTCCCGCTCCCATCCATGTCTAGCAATGTCCTTCGCCCCCACCCTCCCCTCCCGCTCCCATCCATCAGTTTCAATTACCTCCCTCGAAGCGCGGCATTATTTAAGGCCCTGCTGCCCGTCTCCAGCTGCCTTCCCTGCTTGCTTCTGAGGAGTTTGCGCCCTTAATCCCGCCTTCGCGGAAAAAGGAAATGATGTCAGAATGACATCAGAAGGCGGGACTAAGGGCGCGAACTCCTCAGAAGCAAGCAGGGAAGGCAGCTGGAGATGGGCAGCAGGGCTTTAAATAAGGCGGCGCTTCGAGGGAGGTAATTGAAACTGACAGATGGGAGCGGCAGGGGCGAAGGACATCACTAGACATGGATGGGAGCGGGAGGGGAGGTAAGCATGGCGCCCTCCTGCCATGCTTACCTCGTGCAATGGAGCCGGCTCGCCCCAAACAACAACGGCTCACAAGAGCTGTCAAAATTTAACAAGCGGCTCTTGCAAGCCGGCTCCAGCACACCACTGGGTACACGGGATATTTCTCTATCCCAGGAGGGCTCACAATCTAAGTTAAGTGACTTACCCAAGATCACAAGGAGCAGCAGTGGGATTTGAACTGGCCACTTCTGGATTAAAAGACCAGTGCTCTAACCATTAGGCCACTCATGCTAGTATTGGTATTTTGAAAAGATACCCTTAATACACCCTTTATGATACTTGGCATGTTTTGGTGACTTAGGGGCCCATTTACTAAGGTGCACCCAAAATGGCCTGGCCTGGTATAGGCATGTGTTTGGATGCGTGCTAGTGCATTTCCTGAGCACGCCTGGAAAAAAGGGGATTTTTTAATGTGCCAGAAAATGGACATGCAGCAAAATGAAAACTAGCGTGCGCTCATTTTCAGCTTGAGACCTTAACGCCACCCATTGATTTAGCGGTAAGGCCTCATGTGCTAACCAGGCAGTAAACATACAGTGTATGCCAATTGCTGATGGGTAAAGGACCCACGATAGAAACTAGAAAATATTTTCTACCACGTGTTTTGGGCACGCACCAAAAATAGAATTACCGCCTGTGGCACGTGGTAGCTCGGTGGTAGTGTCAATTTGATGCACGTTGGACACACGTAGGCACCTACGCAACTTTACAAAAGAGCCCCTTAATGGGTTAAGAACCCATTCTCCCTTATTCTTAACAGTATGGTAGAGGACACACATTTCTTTTCACATTACAGTCCATTAGTGTTCAATGCCTGGGGCTGACAAAAAAGAAAAAGAAGAAACATTAAAGAGAAATTTAGCAGGTTCTCAGCAGTGGCCACTTGTTAAGCTGGGAAAAGAGATCTTGCACATCATACAACAATCCAGTTGTCAAGCTTAACACCTCAAAGATGACTTGATTTTCTTTCACTTAGGACTCAAAAAACCTCCATCCTTTTCTCTCAAGTACTAGCCAGATATGTGAAAAAAAATAATTAATTGGAATCTGCCAATATCATTCAGTACCCAGAAAGTTCTATAATGGCTAATAAGAGTCAGGAGACACGCAGAACTGTGTCTAATGAAAAATTGGAGTACAGATACATCCCAGTGTTTTCAAGATCCAGATCCTAACACCAACATCAAACAGGTTTGCTTTGTGGTTATTAACATTGGTTTGTTATTCCAGGAGACCTGAAAGATGCTATTCAAAAGGTAAAAAGCATTTTAATTTTGGTCACTGAGATACATTTATATTTTGGGATTTAATAAACATATGCAAGGATATTAATAAATTGTGTGAATGAAAGCATGCATACAAGTATGTGTGCTGGCTAAAGCACATGCTTTACACAGTCTATGCAAAGGCATTCCTGGTGCCAGCATATGGGTGTAGCTGGGCCTAGGTTTGTACAATGTGGGTACTTTATAAAATACCAGCACACCAAAAGGAAAAATCTGTAAATACTATAACCAAAATATGAAGAACAACATAAATATTTACAACACCTTCAAAACATTTTATAGATATGGATAAAAGTTTTATAAATATATTCAACAGCAATGCATTTTACTCCTCTTACAGAGCAAAAAACTTTGGTGTTCATTTAAAAAAGCCCTTAAAAAACCCCACATCATTCTAAGCACCCCAAAGCTTTAGCTGAGATAAGAGGCTACATTCTTCATCACACCATATAATTCAACGTTAAAAATAATAATATCAAGGGTTACAGTTGGTACATACACAAAATCCATGCACCAAACAAGAGGTAAAGAGATGCAAGTGGCTGGCGAGGAGATACAAGTGGCTGGCTGCATGCTTGGTAAGATGGCTGCCGCATAGATGGTCGCGGGAGCAGCCAGCTCCGGGGACCCTTGGCAGACTTGATTGCTATTGGCCACAAATTGTCCTGATTTCGCCGGGAGGTGAAATCGTGAGAAGCAGCAGAACCAGCACTGGCCCCGGTCACCCGATTCGGGTCGAAACATCGCGCTGTACCTGCAAATCCTGTCGAGACTGCCACACGCAAGTGCCCATGACTATGTTGCAGAACGGCCTGGCGATCGCCCGACCTTGCCTCTGGCATTGCCGGCGAGCCGCGACCGCCCCTGCACTGCCGTCCAGCAGCTGCTGACGAGAATCGCCGATGCCAACTCCCCTCCACTCACCAGAGCCCGCCTCTTGACCGATCATCTTCCAAGCCCGCCTCCGATACCGCTGACCGGGCTGTCAGCATTGAGGATTGCGAGAGGTGAGGAGGGAGCGGAGCGTCGCACAGGTTGATCGGTGGACGTTGGGAGGCTGGGAAGGAGCAGCACACACGGGCAAGGGACATGGCTTGCCCAACGGAAGCAGCGTTGGGCAGTGCCTGCCACGGATGGACCAACAGCGAAAGGAGTGACAACGTGGATGCAGCGGTTCACTGGCCTGTTTGCTGTGAACTGAGTGAACGTTAATGATGGCTACACGAGGGAGTGAAACAGAGACTGATTAGGTGCCTTCCTTGCCTGTAGTGAACTGTAGTACTTGCCATGATACTTAACTGCCGTATTTGCCTGCAATACTTGCATTGAGTGAATGCTACTGATGGCTACGAGACGGAGTGAAACAGAGATTGAATAGGCGTCTTCCTTGCCTGCAGTGGACTGCAGTAATTGCCACGGCACCTGATTGCAATACCTGCCTACAGTACTTGTCATGGATAGACCGACAGTAAAAAACGACAACGTGGATGTAGCGGTTCACGAGTTTGCTGGCAACGAACGACAAAGTCCTGCGCAGCTTGTTGCTGACGAACCACAAAGCCCTATGCCCAGGACAACACCCAGAGCATCGGACAGTGAGTACCCTATCTGACGAACGATAGAGCTCAGCGCAGCTTGTTGTTGATGAACCAGACAGCCCTATGCCCAGGACTACACTCCAGAGCATCTGATTGTGAGTACCCTACTTATCCCAAATTGACACCAAAATGAACACAATCAAAATACTCCTAGTCATCTATTCCCTTTCATTGATCCATTTAACACTATCTGTTATGACCTGGTGAATGTGAGCTCTTGTGCCCCAACTGAGCACGGCGAAGATGAAGTGGCACCGCACTCGATCAGGCAGCCAGACAACCCCTAGCTTCACCTGGGGAGCGACCACCGTTCCCTGGGAGTTGAGCCCCCAGGTGCAGGCAGCCACCAGGACTTCTGGAACCGGCAGGGTTGCACAACCGTGACCATGCTAGCAGGCAGGCAGACACAGTCCAGGAGCAAAGAGTCAGTGAAGCAGCAAAACAGAGAGTAATCCGAAAGTCTGGGCAGGCAGCAACACAACGCGTGGTCAGTAAATAATCCAAGGTCAGGAACACAGGAAAACACTGGAACAGATGAAGACCACAACCTCTAAGCGAATAGAAGCCGAACCATGGAAGGACTGGAAACAGGGCTTTAAATAGAGCAGGAATTAGGCTCAACCATGAGCAGCTGTTCTAAGATGGCTGCCCCCATCAGCAGAGGTGCCTACATCCAAATATGGGCTTCCTTCCTGACCTCGTTACTCCAAGATGGCTGCCCCCTCCTGAGCTAGCCAAGATGGCTGCTGTCCATGATCCAACCCGGATGACGGCTGCTAGGTTAGGAAACAGAAACCAACCCATCCTGGAGAAGTGTAGCAGAGCGTAACACTATCCACCCCACTTACAGAAAATAATTTCATACCCATCCTACAAAATCACCAAAAACTGATTAACTACTCCACACTTCACCAAATTAACACCCACCAAACTAAAGGAAAATCCATCTAATTACGGACAATACCAACAAAACAGAAGGAAAGTTCACAACAAACACAAACCATCCAAGGAATGACAACTAAAAAAAAATCCACATATCATCAAACCTACCAGCCCCATACCAAAATATCCAAGTGGGTTATGTTAATGCTAGATCCGTAGTCAACAAAACAACAACAATATCAGACTGGATCAGCTTAGAAAACCTCGACCTTATTCTTCATCACTGAAACTTGGATACACGATCAAAAGAACCCCACAATCCTCGAACTACGTCCTCCAGGCTACAAAATCACTCACTGGACCAGATTGGGAAAGAGAGGTGGAGGCTTAGCACTAATTTACCAAACCCAATTCACCACCGAAATCACTGCCGAATCCATAACACCCCAACTAGAAATTGCTTCATTCAGAATTCATAACAAATCTATGATCGATCACCTGAACTGTGTCCTATTTTACAGACTGCCCGGTAACTGGAATGAAAGCCAGCCTATCTTCACGGACTTCATCTCAAATACTTGTGTAAACAACTCCAATACACTAATAATAGGTGACATAAATCTTCACCTAGAAGACCCCGACTCCACCAACGTATGTGAATGCAAAGACTTTCTACAATCCTGGGATCTAAAATGGCCTCACATGCAAGCTACCCACACCAAGGGACACACTCTGGATCTCATATCATACAAACTGTCCACGAATCATAACCTACTAATAACTGATATCAAATGGTCAGAAACACCTTGGACCGACCACTACAAAATGAACCTATCTCTAGACTGGCGGGAAAAAAGGACTAAATCATACACCAAAACATACAACCTACACTACGAGAGGGCAAATAGACCCAGAAGCATTCTGGCAAATGATATACGACAACGAATGGTCAACACAAACGGACTCCATACATTATCAATCATTGGGAGGATAGATGCAGAAACATACTAAACGAAATAGCACCCTTAAAGACAAGAACATCAAGAAGACAAAACTCGATACCATGGTTCAATGATGAACTAAAAAAACTCAAAACACAAACCAGGAAACTTGAACAACCTTGACAAAAAATAAAAGATGAACATACACTCAAGGCATGGAAACAAATACATAGAAAATGCAAATATGCAATCAAACAAACCAAAAGGTTATACTACAAAACTAAAATAGGACCAGGTTACAAAGATTGAAGAAACTATTCCAATTCGTAAATAAGTTACTAGACACCACCCCTATAACCACAACCAATACTGACATCCCACCCGCAGATAAACTTGCTATCTACTTTAATGAAAAAATAATAAAATTACGCAGCACACTTCCTCAGAACAATCCGACACTGAAAACTTCATCAACGACTTGGACCTAATCCCTGGTGGATACCCAGCTGACCACATCTGGACAACATTCACCCTCATCACCATTGAATCAGTTACACAAGCAACTCATAGATTCGCCAACTCCCACTGCAAACTGGATACATGCCCCAGTCAATTACTTAAATCTGCCCCCAGTCGCTTCACAGCAGACCTCACATCCTACCTTAACTTCATGCTACAACAAGGTCTCTTCCCCGAGGAACATGGTAACATCCTACTTACCCCAATACCAAAAGACACAAAGAAAAACACAAACGACCTCACCAACTATCGCCCAGTTGCGTCTATCCCACTAGTAGTCATACTGATGGAAAGCCTGGTAACCAAACAGCTTATGGAATACATGGACATGACTCACAATCAGGATTCCGCCCCCACCACAGTACTGAAACTGTCCTAGTCACTCTCCTTGTGAAATTAAAGCAGGAAATAGCCACAGGTAAAAGCATACTCCTACTCCAATTCGACATGTCGAGCGCATTCAACATGGTAAATCACAATATACTACTAAGACTCCTTGGCCACTTTGGAATTGATGGAAACGTGATCAATTGGATCAAGGGTTTTGTAACCACTAGAACATACCAAGTAAAATCAAACTCAAACATATCACCACCTTGGAAAGCAGCCTGCGGAGTCCCCCAAGGATCACCATTATCACCAATACTCTTCAATATAATGATGATCCCTCTAGCAAAATCCCTATCCATTCGAGGCCTAAACCCATTCATCTACGCAGATGACGTTACAATCTATATTCCCTTCAAACGTGACTTAACAGAAATAACCAATGAAATCAATGACGGCCTAAACATCATGGACTCCTGGGCAAACTCATTCCAACTGAAACTTAACACTGAAAAAAAAGTAGAAAAGTGGTAGAACTAGAGGACAAGGATTAAGATTGCCAGGTAGTTTACTTAGGAGTAAAGTCAGTAAGTATGTTTTCATGGAGAAAGTGGTGGATGCCTGGAATGCCCTTCAAGGGGAGGTGGTGGAAATGAATATGGTGATGAAATTCAAAAACACATGGGATAAACACAAAGGAAACTTATATGGTAAAAGAATGGAATCAAAAACTGTTCCATTTTTCTGAACAAGAGGATTCTTGTATATTATGATTTAAAATGTTAAAAAAAACAAAAGATTAACCCCCTCCACCAAAACAACAAACAAACAAACAAAAACTTCTTGGAGCTTAGATGGCAATTTCAATAATAAGGCCAGTACTAGGTGGGCTTAGAAACATAGAAACATGACAGCAGATAAAGGCCATATGGCCCATCCAGTCTGCCCATCATCTGTAACCCCTAACTCTTCCTTTTCCTGAGCGATCCCACATGTTTATCCCATGCCTTTTTAAATTCTGACAGGGTGTGCTACTTCTGGTCCGAGTACCCGATATGTGCATCTTTGGCTCTTGTGTCTCTGGGCCAGAGGTCTATACGAGAGAATAAGACACAAGAACATCAAAGGATGAAAACATTCAAAAAGTGTCATAAAGCAGCATTTGGACTAATTTCTTCTCAAAACGTCCAAATCGGTATTTTCAAAAACCTGTTTTGCAGACATTTATCTATGGCATGCAATTCGACTGCAGTGCGTCCAAATCACAAGGGGGTGTGTCTGGGCATGTTGGAAGTGGGATTAGGGCGGGATTAGGATGTTCCTAACATTTGGACATTTTTCATCCATAATGGAACAAAACGAAAATGTCTATGGCTGAAACTTCAATGTTTTGATCTAGACCTGTTTTTAGAAGGAATAAGGCACTAAAAGGTGCTCCCACCCCCCCACAAAAGTGAACAAAAATATTACTTACCAGCCTCTATGACAGCTGCAGATGTTATATCCAGTTCTATAAAAGCAGTAAGCAGGTCCCTGAAGTAGTGCAATGGTCAGTGCAGTGCACTGTAGCGAGGAGGACCCAAGTCCATATCCCACTCTATCTGTTAAGCTTGTGGTGGAAAGTGTAAGCCCTCCATAACTCACCAAAACCCTACTGTACCCACATAGGTGACCCCTTCACCCATAAGGGCTATTGTAGTGGTGTACAGTTGGGGGCAGTGGGTTTTGGAATGCTCAGGAGACTAAGGGGGTAACAGTGAGATGTGTACCTGAGAGCTTTTATATGAAGTCCATAGTAGTGCCCTCAAGGGTGCCCCATTGCTCTCCTGGGATGTCTGTGCGACCAGTCTACTAAGAATGCTGGCTCCTCCTACATCCCAATGGCTTGATTTTCTACATTTTCCACTTGTATTGGTTTTTTTTTTAATGGACCAAAATGATAAACACACAGAGCACAAAAGCATGTTATATGTGACCATTTTTGAAAAAAAAAGGCATTTTGCTGTTTCAAAAATGGCCATGCTCCTATTTAGATTTGGAATGTTTAGCATAAAATGTCCAAAGTCCAACTTAGATGACATATTGAAAATGCCCCTTCAAATGTACTTGCAAATTAGCTAAGACCTTAGGGAGGTCAGTGTCACAGCTGTAAAGCCTAGCAGCCTTGCTCGACTGACTTCTGACTCCCCTTCTAAGCTCTGGCTTTTTATTATCAATAATCAAGCATGACTGCACATTCCATACATGATGACACATTTGGTGAACAATATACTTCTGTCTTTCTCACACACTGTTTGCAACATGTCCAGCCCATCTTATCATCTTTGGCTAGAGTACATACACATTTCCTCCCTTAAGCCTTGTTTCTCAAGGTCCTGTATAGTTTATTCAGGTTCAGGAATTACAGATGGCAGATAATATTCACAGCTCATTCCCTCCAAGGATGCATCTCTCATCAAAAGAAGAATTTAATAATGTTCCTTTATGTGACTGACACAAACTCTCATAGAGGGGCATTTTTGATATGACGACTAAGTCCAACTTTGGACGTTTTGCTAAAAATGTCCAAAATTCAAGTGGGGAATATAACCATTCTCAAAACAGAACAATGTCTTTTTTTTTCTTTTTTTGAAAATGACTATTTGTTAGATGCGCCCTTGTGCTCTGTGCATTTATCTTTTTGGTCCATTTTCGAAAAAACAAAAATGTCAAAATCAAGCCATTGGGATGTAGGGGGAGCCAGCATTCTTAGTAGACTGGCCAGAAAACTTTCCCGGAGGGCAATGGGGCATCCTAGAAGACACTGCAGTGGGCTTCAAATAAATGCTTCCTGGTACACATCTCACCATTGCTCCCTTATCTTGTCTACTGGGCCCTCCAAAACCCACCCAAAACCCAGTACTCTCACCTGTACACCACTACAATAGTCCTTATGGGTGAAGGGAGCACCTATATGTGGGTACAGTGGGTTTCTGGTGAGTTTTGGAGGGCTCACAGTTTCCACCACAAATATAACAGGTAGGGGGAGGTATGCGCCTAGGTCCACCTGTCTGCAGTGCACTGCACCCACCACTGGACTACTCCAGGGACCTTTATGCTGCTCTAATTGACCCAAGTATAACATCTGAGACTGGCATAGAGGCTAATAAGTAATGTTTTTAATCACACCTTTGGGGGGGGGTTAATGATCACTGGGGGAGTAAAGGAAGGTCATCCCTGGTTCCCTCCAGTGGTCATCTGGTCATTTGAGGCACTTTTTTTTTTTTAACAACTTATTCATTAATAAAACAGGTCTAGACCAAAACATCCACCTTATAGCCCTGGATGTTTTTGTTTTGTTCTATTAGGGCAGAAAATTGTCCAAGTGTTAGGAACATCCAGATCACACCTTAACACCCCCCCCCCCCCCCCCAACACTCCTCCTTGCGATTTAAATGCACTTCTGATGGACTTCCTAGAAAAACTCA